>NC_056730.1:581209690-581382190 GCF_019279795.1 Protopterus annectens | reverse complement strand
CGGTCTGTCCAGGCTAGGAGGATGGTGGGTGGGATGCAAGAAAGAAGGCGAGAGAAGACAACTAACATGGAACGTTATGGTAGGTACATAACTTCTCAATGTTAAGTTGTCAATCTCGCCTTCATTCTTGCTGGATGGGACCGCTTCCCTAGCACCTTCATCCTGGGTGGCTTATTGGAACAGACTCTTAAGAATGGTGGGACCAAATGTTGCTATGTCCCTGGAGGCTATGTCCAATTTGTAATGCGAAACAAAGGTATGAGGAGAGGCCCATGTGGCTGCCGCACAGACAGTGTCTATTGGTAGTCTAGCTTGAAAAGCTATAGATGTAGCTAGTGCTCTAGTTGAATGGGCTTTTGGCTTAGAAGATAATTCCCTGCCTCTGAGTTGATAAATAGATGTAATTACAGAAGACAGCCATCTAGATAGGGTTACCTTGGAAACAGGAAGGCCTTTCTTATTTTCTGCATACGATAAAAACAGTTGATCAGATTTCCTTATTTGTTTAGTTCTATCCAGATAGTACCGGAGCTGGCGGTGAACATCTAGATAATGTAGCTTTTGCTCCGCTCTATTAGTATAGTTTGGGAAAAAAACTGGGAGATCAATTGATTGATTCAAATTTGTCTGCGATGCCACCTTGGGTAGGAAGAATGGATTAGTCCTTAGAGAAACTCTGTCTTTGTGGAAGATTAAGTAGGGAGGACGAATGCAGAGGGCGTGAAGCTCCGATACTCTCCTAGCAGAAGTAATGGCGACTAGGAAAAGTGTCTTCCATGAAAGAAATTTCAATGAACAGGAGACCGCAGGTTCAAAGGGGGGGAGAACTAAGGATGTTACGACTAAATTAAGATCCCACTGAGGTGGAGGATCTTTGATCGGAGGCCTAAGTAAATATACACCTTTAAGGAAGGCTTTGCAAAGCTTATTGGACATGATATTGTGGTCCGATAAGCCTGTATGAAAATTCGATATGGCTGCCAACTGAACCTTTACTGTAGAGGCAGAAGACCCTGAATGAAAAATTTCAGCTAGGAAGTCTAAGACCGAATGAATTGGGGCAGTAAAAGGATCTATATTCCTTGCCTTTGCCCAGAAGGAGAAACTATTTCCATTTACTAGTGTAAATCTTTCTGGTGGAAGATTTAAGGGAAGCTACTATGATATCCCGGATGGAATTAGAAATCATAGGAAGCCTGGCTAAGGACGGAAGTGGAGCAACCAAGCAGTAAGGTTGAGAGAATGTAGGGATTGGTGCAGCTGCACCGACTGATGGGTCAACAGATATGGAGCTGGGTCCAGATGCCAAGGCTGCAACAAAAGATAATGATGTAGGAACGGAAACCATATCTGTCGAGGCCAATAAGGGGCAATGAGAATCAACATGGCTCTCAAGGCGGTTGCTTTCTGAATTACTTGTGGAATTAGAGGAAAAGGTGGAAAGGCATAGAGAAGTCCCCGAGGCCAATCTTGGACTAGAATGTCTCTGAGGGGATGGCCTGGAAGGGGGAAGAGGGTGAAGAAGTCAGGGCATTTCCTGTTTTGGGATGTAGCAAAAAGATCGCAGCAAGGAAGACCCCACTTCTGAAAAATCTCTTCCGCTACCGATTGTTTGAGAGACCACTCGTGCGGCATGAGTATGGCTCTGCTCAACCTGTCCGCTATGAAGTTGGACTTCCCGGGGATATGCGTTGCTATCAGAAACTGCTGAGAGGAGATCGCCCATTGCCAAAGTCTGAGTGCCTCTCGACACAGGGGATAGGACTTGGTTCCGCCCTGTTGTTGTTGTACCACACTACGGACATATTGTCCGTTTGAATTGCAATAGTTCCTAGGGGAAGAGAGTCGTGGAGGGCTTGCAACGTTAAAAGCACTGCTCTCATCTCCAGGACATTTATGTGCAGGTGGCGCTCGAAAGGTTGCCAAGTGCCTTGGACCATTCTGCCCTGAAAATGCCCCCCCCCCACCCGATCAGGGAGGCGTCCGATGGCACCGTGGCGACCGGGGGAGGAGGAACAAAGGGTCTGCCCTGATGGACTTGAGGGGACAATATCCACCAGGACAGATGACTTTTGCAAGTTTGAGTTATCATGATCTTGTGGTTCATGGGGAGTTGCTGAAAAGACCATTGGGCGAACAGCATCCACTGTAGAAGACGCATGTGAAAACGTGCAAGGGGAAGAAGTGTTATGGAGGCCACCATAAGACCCAATACTTTCAGGACAAACCTGGCCTGAATTTTGTCGCTCTGAAGAAGAATTTGGACATGGTTTTGAATATCTAAGACTCTTTGGTCTGTTAACTTTGCTGAAAGTTGTACGGTGTTCAAGGTGGCGCCTATAAAAGTAATAGACTGACAAGGCGACAAGGCAGACTTTTCGAAATTTATAGAGATTCCTAGCCCTCTGCAAATGTGAATGGTGTAAGCTGTGGCTTGGAGAAGTTGATGCCTGGTGGTGGCAGTGAGGAGCCAGTCGTCTAGATATCGTAACACCTGGAATCCTTGCCGTCTCAGGTGAGCGGTAACCGCTGCTATACATTTGGTGAACACTCTGGGGGCTGTAGTGAGACCAAAGGGCAGGGCTCTGAATTGGTAGTGACTGGCTCCCAGCCGAAAGCGGAGAAACCTTCTGGAGCACCTGTGAATTTTGATGTGATAGTACGCATCCTGAAAGTCCACGGAGCACATCCAATTGTCCTTGCCCAGAAAGGGCAGAATGGACTGTAGTGTGACCATCCGGAATCTTGTTCTCTTTACAAACTTGTTCAGTTTGCTGAGATCTAATATTTGTCTCCAGTCCCCTGTCTTTTTCAGTACTAAAAAGAACCTTGAGTAGATTCCGGATCCTAGTTGGTCTGCTGGGGCTGGCTGGATGGCTCTTTTTGCTAGCAGTTTTGATATTTCTAATACTGCTAGTTCCCTTAGACCAGGTGGAACATCTGGAAGGGTTCCCTTTTGTTGAATTGGGGTTTGGATAAAGGGAATTTTGTAACCCTCGGATATGATCGACTGTACCCATTTGTCTTGAGTAAGGGAAAGCCAGGCTATTGGGTACAGCGACAATCTTCCCCTGACTGCCTCCGAAGGTGGACAATCGGGCAACATCTCAGGGATGCTGAAAGGGTTTGTCAGAGAGTGGCTCCCTGCTACCCTGGTTTTGTGGACCCCCTCTGCCCCTAGGGCAGCGTCTGTTGTTGTTACCCCCTCTGCCTCTGGGGGTAAACTGACCTCTTGCGTCCGACGTGACTCCTTGAGATTTGCGGAACCACATTTTCCCACCCTTCTGACCCTTGGGGTATGGTCTTGAATGGGTGGAGAAACGGACTCCTACGGCAGAAAGAGTCTTGCCATCTTGCTCGCATCTGGTCAAGGTGTCTTTCACTTGAGGTCCGAACAAAGCCGAACCATCAAAGGGGGAATTTGTGAAGGACACCTTGAAAGGGTCCGTGAAATTACACAGCCGCATCCAGGCGTGACGCCTTAAGGCCACTCCTGTGCCTGCGGCCCTACTTGTTCCATCGGCTGCATATGAAATCAGACGCATGGAGGAGTTAACAATCGAGTTCAGGGTTCCAAGCTGTGAGTTTATTTTATCCTGGGATCCTGTAAGACTTCTCCCAACTCTTTGAGAATATCTCTCTGAAGGCGGGTGAAGTGACACAGGTAATTCAGCGACCGCATGGCAAAGGTCGCTGAAGAAAACATCCGCTTACCGTACCTATCCATGGTCCTAGAATCCTTATTAGGAGGATGGACAGGTACCGAAGGATCAGCTAGTTCCTTCTTGGTGGCTGCAGCAACAACCCTGGCATCCGCCGGTACACCTTTTGTCAGGAATTGCTTGTCGACTGGTGCTGTAATAAATTTATATGACCTCCGAGGGGTGGGTTCCACCGAATCCGGGGCCGATCACGCCTTCCGAGCCACTACTTCCATAAGGGGGTCGAAAGGTGGAGACACCCAGGAGGTGGAGGGTCGAGAACCGAACGCCTCCAGGTACACCGACTCGTCCTCGGAAGGATTAAGGGAAGACCAGTTCCCCCTCTGCTTCAGGATTTCCGGGATGTCTGAGAAAGAAACATCCTCCGAGGGGGACTTTGGGGATCCCTCCGACTCATCCAAGTCAGTGTCAGATGTAATAGACTCAGGGGAGTCCACATGCTTCCTCTTACATGTCCTCTTACGCGGAGGCTCCGCTGACAGGTCAGGAGAAGCCTCGGAAGAGGAAGAAATTCCCAGTGGGGAAACCTAAGGCGTTGGATCTCTGGGTCTGGGAGCAAGAGAGTGAGAAGAGACATCAGCAGGCACTGTAGTGGGAGGAGCTGATGGAGCTGACCGTTGACTAAGCCCTGGGGCTAGTACGCTCCTCATCACTTCGAAGGCTCCCCTATCAGAAAGGCCAGAGGGCCCCCACTCCGAAGAGGTAGGAACCCCAGGCCGCACCGACAGGGAAGGCTCCAAGGCCGATGTCGGGGCCAAGCTCGCCGACGCTCCGAGAGGGAGAACAGGGTCGGACAATGGTCCGATGCCACTCGCCCCCTCGGAGCCGATGAGAGAGATCAGGTGCCTGGATCCCTCCAATGAAGGTATCAAGGAGGAGATCGGAGCGGAAGACGAAGGAGCCGAAGGGGGAGGTATCGGCTCCAACGCCGCAACAGTCATGGCTCCGAGGAGCTCCGGCTCCAAACTCAGAGGGAGAGTCGAAGGAGGAAAAATAGGTGTAGTCGAAACAGCCACCGTCTGATGAGATGGGCTAGAGATCATCTGGGCCAATGCCTGAGACTTTAATAGCCTACTTACCACTCTCTCAAGGTCGTGCTCTGAAAGTCTGGATGACAGAGAAGATCGGCTCCGATGGCTCCGCTCCGAGAGCAGGGGAGATCTCGGAGCCAAATGGATGGACTCCAATGAAGGGGATCTTGACCTCTTCTTAGATGTAGCCAACGGAGCCGAAGACACATCGGCTCCGGCCGGAGCCGACAGTGCAAGCAATGACTCAGAGGCATCGGCACCGAGTGGTGCCGAGACCGGAACTTGTGACTCAAGGGGATCGGCTCCAGCCGGAGCCGATCTAGGCACAGACAAGGAGCCAGCAGCCGAAGGCTTAGTACTTGGAGCCGACTGTTTTGCAGGCTTCGAGGGCCTCCCCGACGCAGACTTAGTCGGGGAGCCCTCGGGCTTTAACAAGCCCCTAAGTATCAGTTTGTTCCTGCGCTCCTGCAGGACTCTTGGACTGAATGCACGACATACTGAACAAGAGTCCTGCAGGTGCTGGGGTCCCAGGCAGTAAACACAAGAAGTGTGACCGTCTGTCAGAGACATTTTCTGACAGCAAGAGTCACACTTCTTAAAGCCTGAGACCTTAGCTTCTTTAGGTTCCTTCGACATAACAGAGTCAAGGGTTACACAAAAGTAGCAGAAAAACACACACACCCGAAAATTATAATGTAACAATAAAATATTAATAGGGATACTGACACACCCAAACACTCCACAGGATCCCTAAGAAAAAACAGGAAAGGGGCAGGCTTAAGGCCTAACCTAAAAGACTGGAGGGGGAGGGATATAAGGGATAAAAAAGGGAAGGTATAAAAAAGTAATAAAGTTAAGGGTAGTTAGTTAACTATTGAAAGAAATAACTAGGTAGAAGTTTTTTCCCAAAAAAGGTGACTGAACTCTATCTCTAAGACTTACCAGGAGCCGGTAAAAAAACGCACCTCGCAAGCGAAAGCGGCAAACGAGATCTGGAGAGTTATTGCCTAGCATCATGGGATATAGGGTTGCCTCGAGCCGTTAAAATAAGCTCTTGAGCTTTAGTAAGTGACCGAATCGGAGCCGAGGATCGGCTCCGATCCCATCCAGCAAGAATGAAGGCGAGATTGACAACTTAACATCCTTGATTGTCAGAACTCATCTGTCTGAAACATTCTGTTGTCAAACAGAAAATAGAGATTCAAGCTTTCTGGAAGAAAAAAGGGCCCAGGATGATAGGGGGTCGCAAGGTCTCTTGAACAATCATTCAGACCTGTTCGTCTGTCCTTGGGTTTTGAGAGGTCTGAGACTTCTTTTTGGAACACCTTTGCCATTTCTTCTTAAATATCTGTTTACCTGAATTTTGTTGAGACTGTTTAATCTGTTTTTTTTTTTTTTTGCCAACACTGGATGAGGAAATAGAAAATCACAATTTAGAAAATGAGTGCTGAAAATATCTTACAGATTCCCTGGATCAGCTTTCCCATTTCGTCACACTTTTTAATCACCTGAGGGGGTGCTCTACCAAGGGAGAATTTAAAATCTCATGTTTTAACATCTGGGAAGTTCTGAGAATGCAGCCATGCAAACCTCTTTAAAACTGTAATAGTGGACATAGCCCTTGAATATCAACAGAGTCACACACACACACTGCAAACAATGAATAGTGACTGACCTATGCAATAGAAGAAAAAGTTATTTAAAGAAGATTTTTCTTCACAACAAGAACATGTAGATAAAACAATCCTCATACTTTCACAATTTATCAATTTAACTTAAACGAAAGCATACTAACAGAACTCATTGGAATTAAATACGGTTGCGTGTGCATGAGAAAACATCTATAAAACATGATCATAAAGATAAGCATGCAAATAAAAGGATGTGCTTGAGGGAAGAATGCATGATGAAGCTGAAACTACAGAGGAATATTGTTAAGGAGCACGTGACTGCAAAAATCATAGCAATGAGGAGATACAGCGACTAGCTGACTACACTAAATAGAAAATGACAAAGGAAACTGTAGAAGTGGTTGTTGCATGTGCTAAGCTTTATTTAAGGCAAGGAAAAAGTTCTATTTGCTTTATGAAAAAGTGTGATATCATCAGACAATGATGAAGTTATGGAATATATTTATGGGGGAGAAAAGAAACTTTATCTGCCTAAGGCTTACAGTAGCAACAATGCATTCTGCGCTGAGGAGGCACAGGAACATCCCAAAATCCAACTCTAACTTTTATAGCATGTCTCTGAAACAGGCTTTTAAGTTGCAATTCTGAACAGCTCTGTCAGCTTGTAAGGTGATTTATTTTTCTACGTGCAATCTGTTATTTCAACAGCAGCTGTGCTCCAGCTTTTCTTCTTCTTTTGTATTATTATTACTGTTTTTTTAGTTGCTTGTTCAAAATACTCTTTCTTCTTCTAAGACGCTAGTTCTTAGAAGGCTCTCCAAAGAAGCATTCATCATTATCCAAGTGAATGGCCACTTTTGACTTGCAAGAACATGCTGCTTTTATACATTCTCATTAAATTCAACTTCCTTGCACATGCTCCTTAAGAAAGTAGAATTAATGGACCAGCATGCTGACATGAAGAACTTTAAAGTCTGGTCAACTTTAATTACGGAAAAATAAGTTAACTGGCCACAGACTGAGATGCAGGTGCAGAATGGTGGTTCATGACTTATGGATGAGAATGTTGCTAATATGATTTCTGTTGTGCCTGAAGGGGTCAAGTCTTCAGCCATGAACACTCAGAAGGACTTGTTTTTTAATCAGTCATCACCTGTAAATCCTGTACATTCTCAGCTTTCCGTTAGTTATTCAGGTGAAAAGAGACACTTTACTTTCTACTAGTAATATAACTTACTCATCAAGTATGTTTGCAACTTCATACTTCATTAAAACAGCTACTCAGACTAAGACCTATTACATTAAAGCACCTGACTGGGCTGACAGTTGTATCCCAGATCAATGGGACTTGGCAAAAACTATTTTATTCCACTTTGATATAAATATTTAACAGGGACATGGTATATATTTTTGCAATGTTCGATCTAGAGCATACTCACTGTGCGTGCTTTCTCAAATTTGAACTTAACTTAAAAGTCATTGTCAACTTTCTTTCTCTTTGTATGGAGTCTGCATGTCCTCCAGTGTTTGCTTAGTTCCTTCCCACATTCCAAGACAGCAGGGTGGACTGGACACACTAAAATGGCCATAGTTGCGTGCATGTGTGTGTGTGCGGTACAGAAGAACAATGGCAGGGCTAGCCATTCAGTGGTGCGAACATTGGCTAAAGATGATCGTCATTGTTGATGTGTTACCTTAACCCCTTGTACAAAATAAATGGGAAAAAGGGGGTGGTGGTTATGGATGGATGACTTCCCTTACACAAGAAAATCTGGTTTTGGACTTTTGTCATGGTACTATACCTTCAGTGAGACAATAATGCACCAATTTTAAGTGCTCTACCACCTTGCCATTCCAGATCTACCTTGATAATAAAAATTATAGTAAGTGTGGGCTACACGTACAAGAACCTGAGTATAACCACAGGTACTGAATTAAGTTTCCAAAACATATTCATAATACCTGAATTAATGTAACCAATAACAGCAGTGTCTTTTCTTGACTATATGTTAATGGAAGTCCTGTAATCATGATGACACAAGACCTACAGTGGAATAATGTGTTGTCCTCTGCAATCTACATCAAAACCACCAAATGGAGGAGAAACAAAAAAAATTCAGTAAAGGAAGACTAAGAAAATTAATTTTCTTCTCCTCCACACCTGCTGTACATTAAATGACTTAAGACAGTTAAAATTTAACTGACCCCTTTATGGGATAGGGCATGGCCGTTTTCCAAACAGCCATCAGAGGAATTTTTCTTAAGAACTTATCTTATGACCAACAAGTTACATGTGGCCATCCAGTGCATCCTCTCAGCTACACTGACCAAGTATTGCATGTAGAATACAGGCAATTTACTGAACTGCCTTGCACAAAAATAGGAGGAGTAACAAAAAAATCTATTACATGGTATACTGAATTTTTTTTATGGCTTCAGGAAGTGAATGCATGTTTATTTTATTTTTTTCGTGCTGCATTCCATGGGGTCATCGATCACTGTGGGCACCATGCATTCAACAGATGTCCTATACATGCAAAGCAATGCCCCAACAATCACTGGGAAAGATGAAATCCCACATACAAAATAGCAATACTATCAACGTGCGCAGTCCACCAGCCAAGTAGTGCATGTATGCACACACTCTCCACAAGTACATACTGATAAACATATCCTAAATAAGGGACAGCACTGTACTTCTCAGCCACAGCATGACCCTATCTGGTCAGTGTACTGCTAATATGAGGACTATGCTTACTGGGTGTTTGGTGATGTTAAGTATCTGCTGACCACGTAACTCACAGTAAAGACAAAGATGCACATGCAGTGGTGTCGGTAAATGGTCTCTGCAGAGCTTTAATATATTTTAAGAATGGCCAAATTTTCTGCTGTATTACAGACACTGAACATTTCTTAACAATGAAATAGGCATAACATTAAAATGGAATACAATGAACGGACATTAAGCAGGTCGGGATAGAACCTGTTGAACAATACTACACAAAAAGGTAGCATGCACACACAGACAGGCCAGGTTATGTACAATAATTCACAATGTTAATGCAAGTATTACTCTTTTACTGTAGTGCTGCCTGAACCAGCTTCTTCTAGAACCCATACACAGAATGGTACCAAGTCCAAATACACTACCCCTTACATTACTAGGATGTATGCAGCAACTTTCATGGTACAGGAGGAATACATTGCTGATTGCAGACCAAGTGATTTGTGTTTGACTTGCTGCTTTGGCAGCTGTTGTAAATGTCAGACCAAGTGATTTGTGTTTGACTTGCTGCTTTGGCAGCTGTTGTAAATGTCAGGTAATTTACTGAACCCAGGTCATATCAGTCTTAGTACTCCATCTTTCTCTGCCATGAAGCCAGCAGAATTCATGATGTTAAAAACATGCAATAACAAGCCAGGTTAGGAAAGTTATATCAGTTCTCAATCCACTACAAGTAGTGAAGAAGTGACATGACAACTTCAAAGGCCTTCAAAAATAAATGCTTTCTTAACTGTATGCAGCTTGAAAGGGTGACAATATCCACAAACCTCAGGAAAAATGACTATAGGTTTGTAACAATTAGGACTAGACTTCTAGAATGGACGAAGTGGTTGGCTATGACTACACTTTTGGAATGGATGAAGTGGTTGGCTAGCAAGGTGACTCAAGATGGAACAGTGTTTCAATTTAAAGGACTAGGTGTCCCTTAAGATTCTTTTAAAACCAGCTTGGTTTCACCATATTAGTACACTACAAAAGTGTAATTTCTGGTGCTTACTCTACAAATGTGTGATTCTGGTGAAAGCAAACAAACAGAAATCTGGATCATTAACTGCTTTATAAGGCAAAGTTATCCTGCCATTAATTTGTGTGTGCACTTAAGTACAAGCTAACATTAACAAATCTCGGACCTCCAAAATGATATCTGACTAAGAAGGACATTAACTAAAGCTCTTCCAATGCAAAAACAAAAACTTTTTAAAAACCCACATACATTTGGGTGAAATTCAAATATTGACAAATGGATATACTGCCTGGGTTGTCAGTAAAGAAATAATCTCATAGCAGTAAGAAAAAATTCAACAAGAAAGAGAAAAGTAGTTCTGGAGAGGAAGACAACTCATTTGCAACACTGATGAAAGACAGGGTGTCCATTAAAGTAGAAGAGAAAAAAGATGATGTGCACTCAGAAATATTTAAAATAAATGGAACTTTGGAAGACTACATAAGAACAAAAGAAAAACAGAAGATGAATACAGTAAGAATTAACAACCAATACGACAAGCTGTTAAGTTTGAAGAAGTCTGAAAATAGAAGTGAAGGAGAGGATGACTGAGCATCAAATGAAGACATGGTTCAAAAACAGTAGCTCTGGAAGATGGAGCATGAAGAGAAAGCCTAAGGTTTTCCGCAAAACCAGAGAAGCTGGAAGGATCGTACTATATTACCCTTTTGAAGCTACAGATATGTAAACCCAGCTGGTGTTCCACAGCAGGACTTGTTAATCAAAAGGGTGCATCATATCTATATCGCAAGATATGGCCCCTATAAAGAACCAAGACCCATACCAGTTAAAATGTAGTCACACCAGCAGAAGGAAATACTTCTATCAAAAATGTGGCAATAAAATGGAAAGTAGTTGAAAATTGGCAATACCATGGTATTTAAGGAAAAAGTATTATTCTCTCTATATACAAGACAAAGGAAAAGTAAAAGTTCATTCCAGTCATTAAGACTTGTTGACAGGCTGTTGCGAAATTTAAACTGCTATACTCAACAGTTTTCAGAATACTTTTCTTCAGGTGAGTCAGAAACATCAAAAAGTGTAAAACCAAGTAACCAAAATCCACAACCAAGGAAGTGGAAAAGCAGCAGGAAGGCAGCCGAATAGTTTGAAAACGTCTTTTATTGAAAGCAATCCACGAAACCAAAGTGACACAAGCGCTTTCACTCAGACAGTTCTGAGCTTTTTCAAGTAATGCCATCTCCTTTAGTAATATGCCTTATGTATTATATCAATCATGACGTTAAATAAAAATGCAAATTGTTAAATTGAAATATTTAAAGGAACCTGCTAAAAGTTTTTTTGTATATATACATAAAGTATACTTAAAAAACGCTGTATTGCATACAAATGCTTCCCAAAATGAAATTTGAGGAATGGATGCTTCTCATGTTCAATAAATTACATTAAATTAGAAAAATTACACTAAATTAGAAAACATGAATATTTTCCTATTACACATCCAAAAATAAATAGATTTAAAAATCAATACAGCCTATGTACCTGAAGCAATATAATAGGTCTATAAATATTATAAACTTCCTTTGTATGAATTCATTTATATGCATTTCAAAATGAGCATATTAATGTTAAAAAACATGTAAAATGTGTTAAAACTATTAATCATGGACACCAAACAAACAGTTGTTTTGTTTGGTGTCCATGATTAATAGTTTTAACACATTTTACATGTTTTTTAACATTAATATGCTCATTTTGAAATGCATATAAATGAATTCATACAAAGGAATTTTATAATATTTAGACCTATTATATTGCTTCAGGTACATAGGCTGTATTGATTTTTAAATCTATTTATTTTTGGATGTGTAAGTAATAGGAAAATATTCATGTTTTCTAATTTAATGTAATTTTTCTAATTTAATGTAATTTATTGAACATGAGAAGCATCCATTCCTCAAATTTCATTTTGGGAAGCATTTGTATGCAATACAGCGTTTGTTAAGTATACTTTATGTATATATACAAAAACACTTTTAGCAGGTTCCTTTAAATATTTCAATTTAACAATTTGCATTTTTAATTAACGTCATGATTGATATAATACATAAGGCATATTACTAAAGGAGATGGCATTACTTGAAAAAGCTCAGAACTGTCTGAGTGAAAGCCCTTGTGTCACTTTGGTTTCGTGGATTGCTTTCAATAAAAGACGTTTTCAAACTATTCGGCTGCCTTCCTGCTGCTTTTCCACTTCCTTGGTTGTGGATTTTGGTTACTGAGTCAGAAACATATATGGAGGCAAATCAGGCTTTGACGAAGATAAAAGTTCAGTCAACAGAACCCCACAGTCAACAAGGTGAGGGGACTCTTCCTCTCACTCCTCTGCAAGTAAAGAAGATCCAACAGAGGCTTTGCCTGAGAAATAATTTCCTTTTTTCAAAAGAAAATATTTGAGCATCACAAAAAAGCCCAGGAACTATTTTGAACCAGATGCGCACTTTGCAAAAAACGTGAGGAACAGGAAGAAGACAAACAACTAAGAGAATTAAGTAAATACTTTAAGAAATGGAAAGTATTAATCCTACAGTGAGTTGCTGAAATTAAAGGGAAAAATGAGAAACATGAATCTCATTTTTTGCCAGACAGAGGCAGATGAGAATTAAATCAGAAGATGGTATGGTAAGAAGGTGAGGGTTGTGAAGAACGCTAACAACAAAACGAATCTGGTAAATACTAGGAGAACTGTGAAGTAGTAATACCACTCTGTAAATTTCATGCTGGTAGGGGAAATGAAATCCATGAATCCCACTTTATGTTTATTGTTGTCCATGAACAAATTATAATGGAGGAAAGAATTAAGCAAAATTATTATTAATTTGTAAAAACATTTTATATAAAGTATAAAGTATTCTATGCAAAATATAATATATAGTGTACAGTAAGCATTATAAAGTTACTGTAATGGGGGGGTTAATTAGTAAGGGTTAGTCAAAAATATCTTTCTAAATATAAGGTGTAAAAGCATAAACATTGTAATGCACAGTGTGTAGGATGAAGTAAATGTTAGCTGACTTGACTAATAACAGTAATCCAAGAGAGACTCTTTAAATAGTAAATTAACTTATTATTTATAATGTAGCATAAGAAGAAAAATTAGGACGATACAGGGCAAAGTTAAGCAATGTTGTGATCTGCAGCTGCTGAGGTATAAGTGTGTACAGAATATCTTACATAAACATAAAAGTTAACAATTTCTTCTAGACAAGTATAAGGTAAGAAGAACAGACTAAGTCAAGGCCAGTGTTTTGCTTTAATTCCTCATGTTAAACATGTTAAAAATGAAAGAAATGCAAAGAATGTAAGAAAATGAGAAGTTATGTAACTACCATAACGTTCCATGTTAGTTGTCTTCTTCTCACCTTCTTTCTTGCTGGATGGGCCTGGAGCTGATCCTCGGCTCCGACTTGGCCTATACTAAAGCTCGAGAGCTATTTTTACCAGCTCGAGGCTGCCCTGTATCCCACAATGCTAGGCGCTAACTACCTAGATCTCGTTTGATAGCTAACACCATAGCAGTTCTGTTCTCAGAACAAAGGAGAAAGAGGAATACCTATATATAGAACATCCCAAGAAAAAGCAACCATGGGAGTCCATACTGGGATGAAAAGAAGGCCCAGGAGGAACCTTTCGGTCTGTCCAGGCTAGGGGGGTGGAGGGTGGGATGCAAGAAAGACGGCGAGAAGAAGACAACTAACATGGAACGTTATGGTAGGTACATAACTTCTCAATGTTAAGTTGTCAATCTCGCCTTCATTCTTGCTGGATGGGACCGCATCCCTAGCAGCTCAACCCTGGGTGGCTCATCGGAACAGACTCTTGAGGATGGTGGAACCAAAGTTAGCTCGGCTTCTGGAGGCCATGTCCAGTTTGTAATGAGAAATAAAGGTATGAGGAGAGGCCCATGTGGCCGCCGCACAAATGGAGTCTATAGGCAACCTAGCCTGAAAGGCTATTGTCGTAGCTAAGGTTCTAGATGAGTGGGCTCTAGGCCTTGAAGGAAGTTCTTGATGCCTCAGTTCATAGATGAAAGTAATCACAGAGGCCAACCATCTAGAAAGGGTTACTTTGGAAACTGGAAGGCCTTTCTTCCCTTCCGCATAAGACAGGAAGAGCTGCTCAGATTTCCTAACTTGCTTGGTTCTATCCAGGTAGTAACGGAGTTGACGGTGAACATCCAAAAAATGCAACTTTTGTTCCGCTCTGTTGGAGTAATTAGGGAAGAAAACTGGGAGATCGATAGCCTGGTTTAGATTTGCCTCAGAAGATATCTTAGGTAAAAAAGACGGGTTAGTTCTGAGGGACACTCTATCTTTATGGAAAACCAGATAAGGAGGACGAACGCAAAGGGCGTGAAGTTCTGAGACCATGGCCATTATTGCCACTAGAAATAGAGTTTTCCATGAGAGTAACTTCAAGGAACAGGAAGCCGCAGGTTCAAAGGGAGGGAGAATCAAAGAGGTTAAAACCAGATTCAAATCCCACCGTGGCGGGGGATCTCTGATCTCTGATCGGGGGCTTAAGTAAAAAGATACCTTTAAGGAAGGCTTTACAAAGTTTATGGGACATAACAGTGTTATATACAATATATAACAAGCCAACATGAAAATTTGAAATGGCCGCTAAGTGAACTCTGATAGTGGACGAAGAAGAACCTGATTGAAAAAGTTCGGCCAAGAAATCTAGGGCTGATTGGATAGGTGCTGTGAAAGGGTACACATTTCTAGTCTCTGCCCAGAAGAAAAAACGTTTCCATTTGCTAGCATAAATCCTCCTGGTAGAAGATTTGTGGGAAGCTAGAATTATGTCACGCACCGAATGGGAAATAAAGGGAAACATGGCTAAGGTTGGAAGTGGAGCAATCAAGATGTGAGGTTGAGAGAGGGTCCAGATGCCAGGGCTGCTCCAAGAGGTAACGATGCAGGAACGGAAACCAGATTTGTCGAGGCCAGTAAGGGGCAATGAGGATCATTGTGGATCTCAATGCGGTAGCTTTCTGAATCAACTGTGTGATTAATGGAAAGGGGGGAAAAGCGTACAGAAGACCCCGGGGCCAATCGTGGACTACAGCATCTCTGGGGGGGTGGCCGGGAAGAGAGTGAAGTCGTCGTGGCACTTGCTGTTTTCAGGTGTTGCAAAAAGATCGCAGCAAGGCTGACCCCATCTTCGGAAATTTTTTTCCACTACTGACTGCTTGAGAGACCACTCGTGCGGCATGAGAATGGCTCTGCTTGGCCTGTCCGCTATGACGTTGGACTTCCCGGGGATATGCGTTGCTATCAGAAACCGCTGAGAAGAGATCGCCCACTGCCAAAGTCTGAGTGCTTCTCGACATAAGGGATAGGACTTGGTTCTGCCCTGCTTGTTGATGTACCACACTACGGACATATTGTCCATCTGAACTGCAATAGTCCCGATGGTAAGAGAGTCCTGAAGGGCTTGCAACGCTAAAAGTACTGCTCTCATCTCCAGGACATTTATGTGCAGGTGGCACTCCAAAGGTTGCCATGTGCCCTGGACTGTCCTGCCCTGAAAATGCCCCCCCCCCACCCGATCAAGGAGGCGTCCATTGTCAACATAGCAACTGGGGGGGGGGGACAAAGGGTCTGCCCTGAATGACTTGAAGGGAGACCATCCACCAAGATAGGTGTTTCTTGCATGATTGGGTGATTAAAATGTTGTGTGACATTGAAAGCTGTTGAAAAGACCACTGGGAAAAGATCATACACTGAAGGATCCGCATGTGAAAGCGAGCTAGGGGAAGTAACGTAATGGCTGCTGCCATGAGACCTAAAGTCTTCAGTACAAACCTGGCCTGGATTCTGTTGCTCTGAAGAAGGATGTGAACGTGTCCGCGAATATCTGAAATTCTTTGTGCGGTTAGTTTTGCGGACAGTTCGACTGTGTCTAATATGGCACCTATGAAAGTAATAGACTGACAAGGCGACAAGGCAAACTTTTCGAAATTTATGGAGATACCTAGCTCTTTGCAAATTTGAAATGGTGTAATCTCTGGACTGAAGAAGTTAACGCCTGGTGGTGGTGGTAAGGAGCCAGTCGTCCAGATATGGAAACACCTGGAATCATTGACGTCTCAGATGAGCCGTAACCACTGCCATGCATTTGGTGAACACTTGGGGGCTGTAGTGAGACCAAAGGGCAGGGCCCTGAACTGGTAGTGACTGGCCCCCAGCCAGAAGCGGAGAAACATCCTGGAGCACCTGTGCATCTTGATGTGGTAGTACGCATCTTGAAGGTCTACAGAGCACATCCAATTGTCCTGGCCCAAAAAGGGTAGAATGGACTGTAGCGTGACCATCTGGAACTTCTTTCTTTGGACAGACCTGTTCAGCCTGCTGAGATCCAAAATTGGTCTCCAGTCCCCTGTCTTTTTTGGTACCAAAAAGAACTTGGAGTAGATTCCGGATCCTTGCTGGTCTGCTGGGACTGGTTGGATGGCTCTTTTTCTTAGCAGTTTTGAGATTTCTAATACTGCTTGTTCCCTTAGACGGGGTGGAACATCTGGAAGGGGCCTTTTTGGCTGTGTTGGGGTGTGGGCAAAGGGAATTTCGTAACCCTCGGATATGATCGACCGTACCCATCTGTCTTGGGTGAGGGAAAGCCAGGCTTCTGGGTACAGTGATAATCTTCCCCCGACTGCCTCCGAAGGCGGACAGTCGGGCAGCTTCTCAGGGATGCTGGAAGGGCTGGCCAGAGACAGCTTCTCTGCTACCCTGATTCTGCAGACCCCCCTCTGCCCCTAGGGCAGCATCTGTTATTGTCCCCCCCGCCTCTAGAGGGGAACTCACCTCGTGCATCAGGCGCGACTCCCTGTGTTTTGCGAAACCACATTTTTCCACCCTTCTGACCCTTAGGGTATGGTCTAGATGGGGTGGAAAAACTGACTCCCACGGCAGAGAGAGTCTTGCCATCCTGTTCGCATCTGGTCAAAGTATCCTTCACCTGAGGTCCAAACAACGCCGAACCATCAAAGGGGGTGTTAGTGAAGGACGCCTTGAAGGGGTCAGCAAAGTTACAAAGCCGCATCCAGGTGTGACGCCTTAAGGCCACGCCTGTGCCTGCAGCCCTACTCGCCCCATCGGCCGCATAGGAAATAAGCCGCATGGAGGAGTTAACAATCGAGTTCAGGTTTCCAGCTGGGAGTTGATTTTGTCTCGAGACCCCGCAGCTGTTGGATCCTGTAGAGTATCACCCATTTCTTTGAGCATGTCTCTTTGAAGGCGGGTGAAATGACACAAATAATTCAGCGACCGCATGGTAAAGGTTGCTGAAGAATACATCCGCTTGCCATACCTATCCATAGTCCTAGATTCCTTATTAGTAGGATGGATCGGTACTGAAGGATCAGCCAGTTCCTTCTTTGTGGCTACCGCCACCACCATGGCATCAACAGGGACACCCTTGGTTAAAAACTGCTTATCAGAAGGGGCTGTGATAAATTTAGAAGTCCGTGGGGTAGGTTCCATCGTGTCAGGGGCCGTCCATACCTTCCGCGCCACCACCTCCATGAGGGGGTCAAAGGGCAGAGACACCCAGGAGGTGGAAGGGCGAGAACCAAAAGCCTCTAGGTAAACCGACTCATCCTCGGAAGGATTGAGGGTAGACCAGTTCCCCCTCTGCTTGAAGATCTCAAGGATGTCAGAAAAGGAGACATCCTCAGAGGGGGACCATGGGGACCCTTCCGACTCATCCAAGTCGGTATCAGATGTGACGGACTCAGGGGAGTCCATATGCTTCCTTATGCATTTCCTCTTTTGAGTTGGCTCCCCTGACGGATCAGGGGAGGCCTCGGAAGAGGAGGATGCTCCCAATGGGGGCACCTGTGGTGTTGGATCTCTGTGGTCAGGGTCGAGAGGATGGGTAGAGACCGTAGCAGGCACAAAAGTGGGAGGAGCTGAGGGAGCTGATCGTAGAGCAGGCACAGAGGCCAGCACACTCCTCATGACCTCAAAAGCACCCCTATCAGGCAGGGAAGAAGGTCCCCGCTCCGAAGAGATAAGGACCCCTCTCGGCACCGAGAGCGATGGCTCCGAGGCCGATGTTGGGGCCGAACTCACCTGCGCTGAGGCTCCGATAGGGAGAACGGGGTCGGACAAGGGTCCGATGCCACTCGCCCCCTTGGAGCCGACGAGGGTGTCCCGGCGCCCGGATCCCTCCAAGGATGGAACCATGGAAGAAATCGGAGCTGACGACGGACCCGAAAGGTGTGGTATCGGCTCCAACGTGTCGACGGTCCCGGCTCCCAAGAACTCCGGCTCCGAGCTCAGAGGAAGAGTCGGAGGAGGAATCGACGATGGAATGGGGATAGCCGCTGTCTGATGAGAAGGGCTATGAAGCATCTGGGCCAGTGCCTGCGACTTAAGGAGTCTGCTAACCACCCTCTCGAGGTCATGCTCTGAAAGCCTGGAAGACCGAGAGGAATGGGACCGATGGCTCCACTCCGAAAGCAAGGGAGATCTCGGAGCCGAATGGAATGACTCCAAAGAAGGAGACCTGGAGCGCTTACGGCTCGCAGACGGTTCCGACACAACGATCGGAGCCGACTGAGTCTTGGGAGCATCGGCTCCGGCCGGAGCCGACGTAGAAGCACTAAGAGCACCACTAGTCGAAGGCTCTGTACGTGGAGCCGACGGCTTATTGGGCTTAGAAGGTTTACCCAATGAAGACTTGGTCGGGGAACCTTCGGGCTTCAACAAGCCTCTCAAGATAAGCTTGTTTCTGCGCTCCTGCAGGACTCCTGGACTGAATGCATGGCAGACAGAACAAGAGTCCTGCAGGTGCAGAGGGCCCAGGCAATAAACACAAGAAGTGTGACCATCTGTCAGAGACGACATCTGACAGCATGAGCCACACTTCTTGAAGCCTGAAACCCTGGAATCTTTAGACATCCTGACAGGGATGACAAGTCACACACAACAAACACCCACACTCAAACTTACTTAGTCTAGTCACACACACAGAGACTAAGATTATTTTAACTGACAAAATAAAGTAATTTAAACTAAAAATTAACTAAAAATTAAACTAAAAATTAGCCCGAAGGCCTAGTAATCTACGGAGTGGGGGTATGGAATGAGAAGGAAGATAGAAATAAACCCGAAAGGGAACTATCTAAGGCGGGGATACACTAGAGGGGTAAGCAGGATCTAACAGTAAAACTAATACTGAAAAAAGACAGGAAAAACCTTACCAGAAAAGATTTTTACAAATCTAACCTGAGAGCCAGCAAAAACGCAACCTCGCAGCTGAAGCGGCAAATGAGATCTGGGTAGTTAGCGCCTAGCATTGTGGGAGACAGGGTAGCCTCGAGCCAGTAAAAATAGCTCTCGAGCTTTAGTATAGGCCGAGTCGGAGCCGAGGATCGGCTCCGGACCCACCCAGCAAGAATGAAGGCGAGACTGGCAACTTAACATTGGTAGTTCTCAGGTGTATTGCAAAGTTATCAGTTGTTTTGTGGATATCCTAGCTTATGGGAAAGAGACTGTATGTGCAGGGCTGGCCTAATGGGAATTGACAAGAGATGAACTGATATAGTCAAGGTAAGGAAGATATCACTCAAGAGATGTTCAGACACACATTCTAACAGACCCTATGGCAGACTGCCTACAGGGTTAACAATTAACTCTTATAAAGGGCAAAGAAATGTTATTTTGAAAGAATGCAAAGCAAAAAAAAAAAAATAGAAATAAATAGGGCTAACTAGCAGCTTTAATTTTAGAATGTACTAAGCATGAAGCCACATAATTAGTTCCTTTTTCAAAACCAGTCACTTTTTTTTTTTTTTCAAGAGCTAGTTTTTAAGTTAGTGGTTCACTAAATATATGCGGGCCATACTCCCTACTTGGGAGAGAAATGCAGACAGCATTGAAACAAGTAATTAATTTAGGCGACAGCATTGCAAACAACATATGGTTGAATGTTACTGGTTGTGCAAGCGCCAGTTTATTAGGACCAGCTGTTCCTACATCTAAAGGGGTAAAGTTCAGTTCTTACAATTCTATATAGTTCACTGTTCATTGTGTGTATTAAAGGGATAAGGAGAGGGTTACAGTGAATGAGCTGTTTTGAAAAATGTGACACAAGCTCAAAAACGTGCGACATTAAAATAAAATAAAAAAAATATATAATATTATAATGATATGGTGGACTTCAGGAAATTTATATAAAAATGTGACAGTACTCAAGAAAATTAAGTTCCATAGGTCCTGCATGCAAATAGCATTACATTTTTAGTTATAGTTTATATTTTTAGTGCCTGGCATTTTGCATTCTTTTTTTTTTTACTTAAAGGTGTGAATCTGCAACATATAAAAGTCTTGTTAGTCAAAAGTTATAAGATATGCATAAGCTCTTGGCAGGAAGAATATATACAGTGTCATGCATTATAAGTGACGTACAATTGTGTACACTTACCATAAATGTAGATGTTCGAGTGTATTCACTGTTGCAGTCATTACATTTGGGTTATCTGCTTGCAGTAGCCCTCAGTCGGCCTGATTAACAAAGTCTTGGGTCCTGCGTCAGATGCTGTCCCTTCTTCCATGACATCAGGTCGTCAGGGTTATAAAACATGCAGCCGATGCCATTACATAGTTTTTCTTGCCCCAGATGTCAGGTGCCCCCCTAATGGGAAGCAATTAAATCTATAAATACAAAGATATACCTCCAACAAAAAGGCAAATACACCAAAAAGCTTTTTGAGCATAGTAAGTGAGAGTAGAGGTATAGCAAAAAGAAGAAAGGGGGCTGGAGGGAGGGTAACCAGGACTGCAACAGTGAATACACTCAAACATCTACATTTATGGTTAAGTGTACACAACTGTACTATGTTCTTCATGTTTCACTGTTGCAGTCATTACATTTGGGTAGATTACCAAAGCTAAAGTTGGGAGGAGGAATTTAAAAAGAATTAGAACCAGCTATAAGGCCCTGCAAGACTGCAGTGGCAAAACCAGCTCTGGATTTAGAGAAAACTGGCAAATGATAATGCTTGGTGAAAGTATGTACAGAACTCCAGGTAGCAGCTTCTAGGATATCCCTAGTAGGGGCGCCCCTGAGAAAGGCTGTAGAGGTAGATGCAGCCCTGGTTGAATGGGGTCTGATGCCCTGTGGGATAGGTTTTCCATGGTACTTAAAGCAGAAATGAATGCAGTGGCCTATCCATTTTAAAATGTTTGTTTTGAAATAGCTTTCCCCTCTGTCCCTGCAGCAAATGCCACCAGCAGTTGTTCAGATTTCCTTTGAGGTTTAGTCCTGTCCAGGTAGAATCTAAGCTGTTTGTGCACATCTAAAGAGTGCAGTATACATTCCCCTTTGTTCTGTGGGTTAGAAAGTAGGTAGGCAAATGAATGGACTGATTAAGAGCCACACTGGATACCACCTTGGGCATGAAGGAGGGATTAGTTCTGAGGGACACTCTGTCTGCATGAAAGATGATGAAAGGTTCCACTGCCATAAGGGCCTGTAATTCAGATATCTTTCTTGCAGAAGTGATTGCTAAAAGGAAAGCTGTTTTCCAGGAAAGAAATTTTAAATCTGCAGTAGCAGCTGGCTCGAAAGGAGGAAGAGTGAGTTTCTCCAAGACAAAGTTAAGATCCCAAGCTGGAGTTGGAGCTCTCTTGGGTGGCCTTAAATTTTTGGCCACTCTGATGAACTGCTTGAGCAGTGGGTGAGAGAAGAGGGGAGGCTCTGTGGTATAATGAACTGAAATGGCTGAGGCATGAATTTTGATGGAGAAAAAGGACAAGCCCTTATGAAGCATCTCAGTCAAGTATTGCAGAATCTGAGGTAAATAGGGCACTACTGCGTTCATTCCTTGAGATTGGTTCCAGGCACAGAATCTTTTCCATTTTGCAGCATAAAATTTTCTACTACTAGGCTCCTTGCCTCCAAAATGATATCCATTACTGATTTACTGAGGGATGGTAAAGGAGAGATTAGGTAATTAGCCAGGCTGCTAGGTTCAGGGTTTGCAGCTGAGGGTGCAGAATCTGGTTCTCCTGCTGAGACAACAGGGAAGGAGTCTGAGGCAGGTGCCATGGAGCCAAGCGTGACACACTGCGCAAGAGTGGGTAACAGTGTTGGTGAGGCCAATCTAGTGCCATTAAAATCATCCTTGGCTTGTCCTGTTTGATATTTAGTAGTACCTTGGAGAGCAGCAGCAGAGGAGGAAAGGCATAAATTGATAGGTTTTTCCAGCTGAAGGATAGAGCATCCATTTTCCAAGCTATCTTGTGGGGTATCCTTGTGCAAAATTTGTCCAGTTGATGGTTCTGGGGGGAGGCAAACAGGTCTATATTTGGGGTCCCTCATTTGCTTGTCAGCATGTTGAAAATCCTTGGTTCCAGTTTCCACTCGTGTGGGTCCATGAGGTTTCTGCTTAGTCCGTCTGCCAGTGTATTTAGTTTTCCTGGCAGGAACTGAGCTTGTAGATTCACTTGGTAGCTCAAGGCTGTGTTCCACAATGCCATGGCTAGTCTGCAGAGGGGGGTAAGAATGTGTACCCCTCTGCTTGTTTATGTACCACATGACAGTGGTGTTGTCCGTCTTTACCATTAGTTGTCCTGGAAGAATGTGGCCCTTGAAGGCTGTCAGAGCATTCTGTACAGCTAACATTTCCTTTTGATTTATGTGCAGGTGAATCTGACTTGGGTTCCATTTACCCTGAATGCACTTCCCTGTCAGGTGAGCCCCCCCCCATGCACAGTCTGATGTGTCTGTTGTTAAGATTTGGGCGGCAGGCGGGTAATGTGAATGGTAGTCCCCTGTTTTGGTAGCAGGCTGCCCACCAAAGGAACTCTAGACGTAGGCAAGGTATGATAGGAATCCTTGCTTCTAGATCCTGTGAATGTTGACACCATAGGCTTTTGAAATACCACTGTAGTTTCTCATATGCAGCCTTGCATATGGAATTAGAAGAATGCAGGAGGCCATGACCCCTAAGGCTTGCAGTATTTGTCTTGCAGATAGCTGGGTTTTTGTGGCCACTTGTTTGAAGTAAGTTGTCAAATGAATCAGTTTCTCTAGCATGAGGAAAGCCATCTGGGAAGTTGTATTCAATCTTTCTCCCAGGAATATAATTTATTGACAGGGTACCAGGTGTGATTTCTTTTCGTTTATGGTGAACCCCAGACAAGTCAGAAGGCCAGATGATTCAAAAGAATGTCCTTTCTACCTGAATTAGACAATCGTCCAGGTATGGGTATATTTGAATATTTCTTTGCCTGCAAAATGCAATAACTGGAGCTAGGCACTTTGTGAATACCCTGGGCGCAGTAGATAAGCGAAAGGGCAGTGCAGAGAACTGATAGTGCATGTAGCCTGCTTTGAAGCGTAGGTATGTTCTGCAAGAGTCCATGATAGGAATGAGCAGGTATGCTTCTTTTAAGTCTAGTGCTGCCAACCATGCATCCTTGCCTAGCATAGGAAGCAGCTGGTGAAGAGTCAGCATTTTGAATTTTGTAATGACCAGAAAGGTGTTTAGAATAGAAAGGTCCAGGATAGGACGCCATGTATTGCCTTTTCTGGGTACCAGGAAAAGTCTTGAATACAAACCTTGCCCTTTTCCTCTTCTGGTACCAATTGAATAGGCCCCATGTTTAAGAGAGAGAGTACTTGATTTTGGGCCTCTGCCCACTGATTTGGGTGTAGATCTGGCCACCTGCTTGGTGTTGGTAAGGTGTGGAAATGAAATATGTATCCTTGGGACACTATATTTAAACTCATTTGTCCTGGGTAATGAGTTTCCAGTTTTTGGCCTTCAGACCAATCTTTCCGCCTAAAGGAGCATTCAGTTGGGAAGTGCTTGGAAGTTTTAAAAGCAAGTCATTGAGAAAGTTTTCCATAGAGGGGAGTCTTACTACTCCCAGATTTGGGTGTGGAAACCCCCCACTGCCTAGTCTTGTATGTCCCTTGGGACTGAAACCTGGGGTTTCTGCTGTGTCTGGGTTTGGCTTGAGAAGACCTGGAAAGGGCTGGGAAGGACCATTTTTTAGAGGGCCAGTGCCTACTAAATCTAGGAGGTTGAACTTGTAAGAAATCTTTAACAGTTTGCATAGATTTAGCTTTATCTTCCATCTTTTTAAGAACTTCCTCAGCCTTGTTGCCAAACAGGCGGTCCTGATTTAAGGGAGCATCCAACAATTTAGCTTTAACATGATCAGGCAAAGACTGCTCCTTAAGCCAAGCATGCCTTCTGAGCACAGACCCAGTAACAGCAGCCCTGCAAGAGGCCTCTAATGAATGAAATCCACATTGCAAATTATGTTTTCCAACCTGTTCAGCAGAATGCATTAAATCCTGTAATTCTTTATTTTCAACACAGTCAGGAATCAACATCATTTTCTGTTTAAGCAATCCAATAACATGTTGTTGATACTTTAACATATGAAACTGGCAGTTTAAAGCCCTAATGGCCAAGGTTGCAGAAGTGTAAACTTTCTTACCCCATCTAACCAGTGCCCTGGAGTCTCTATCAGAGGGGGTAGGATTTTCAGCAGTAGAAACCTTAATGCCCTTGGGTCCCTGTGAAATACTCTCTGGATCCGCAATAGGATTTTTAAAAAGGAACTTGTGAGAATTGGGAACCCTGTAATATCTGTCAGGTTTTCTGGGAGCAGGAGGCAAAGAATCAGGGGCCAAACTAGATTCTGAAAAGGCATCCTCAACAATGTGTAGTACAGGAGGTAAAGCTGCTGAGGCAGGAGTAAGAAATCCCTAAGCCTCTTTTTTTGAATCAGAAAAATCCTGGCTTTCCCAGTGGAAATGCTCCCTTAGAGTATGTAAGGTTTCACCAAAAGAAAAATCCTCTGAAGGGGAACCAGAGGGAATAGAGTCCTCTGTATAAGAATCCTCATAAGTAGATAAGGGCAAATCCAGATCATCAGAAGAACCAAAAAATCAGAATCCTGGTCAGAAGATTCATAAACAACTTCAGTCCTAGGTCTCTTAGAAGAGGGAGGTTGGCTTCCCCTGATTAGAGTTATAAGATCTTCAGCCATTCTTATCATTTGTTTTTTAGGCATAGAGGCCTGAGCATGCGACCTGGGCGTTGGTTTTTAGGCATGGTTTGAGATTTTGGCCTAAATGAAGGAGGAGGCATTGGTTTAATATGCAAGTCCGTAGGCCTGAATACACCCTCAGAAGCTGGTGCCTGCACAGCGGCTCCGGACCCATCCAAGGTAGAGACATCCACAGGTTCCACAGTTGAAGCATCTTGCGGCATACCAGACTCTGAATGGGTCTCAGTAGAGGCCTGCGAGTCAGAAGTAGCGGGTATCAGGGGATACGAAAGCACCTCACTGAGTACCGGCAAACTGGCGACTGGCTAAGGAGGAGTGTCGTCGGCAGCTTTGGACCTTGGCGGCCTGTCTCTGTCTTTATCTTGTGCGTTTTTTCGGAATTCCGGTAGTTGGATGGCTAACTGATGACATTTCTGGATAATTAAACTGAGAACTGAAATATTTAGAAGCGAAAATATACCGATGATGGATAGTGCGCTGATTAAATAAAGCACTAAACCGACAGCAAGGTACGTCGTGGTCAGGGCCTAGGCAAGGAATACAGTACGAATGAAAATCTTTGAGAGTTATTTGCTTTCCACAAGTAATGCAATTATTAACTTTTACTGACATCGGTAAGGAGCAAGAAAAAGTTTCCCCAACGGGGTACTTAGCTTTAGTTGAAGACTTCGGTTCTGAAACTCCAAAATGAAAATTTCAGGAGTTGGCCGACCGGCACCTGCGAACTGCTTCTGCTTTGGGCACCGCACGGCAAGAAAGACTGATGTAATGGTGTCGGCTGCATGTTTTATACCCCTGAAGACCTGACGTCATGGAAGAAGGGACAGCAACCGACACAGGACCCAAGACTATGTTAATCAGGCCGACTGAGGGCTACTGCAAGCAGATAACCCAAATGTAAATGACTGCAACAGTGAAACACGAAGAACATCTGGGACATTAAAATGACAGAATGGTTGTGCTGTAAATTTTAACATGCCTAGGGCAGCCAGATGTTTGGCCAGCATACCAAACCCTTAGGTTGCTTTAAGGTATGGCATACATCACACGTATGCTCCTCGTGTAACATAGGGCATTAAACTGATTTCCGGACGTACCACCCTCAGAACTGAAAGCCCCAGTAGGTATGCCAGCCCAAGGAAAACCAAGAGGCAACCAAGTACATCCAGAAGAAAAACAGACTGGGAGAAGAAAGGGGGGGGTGAATAATGCAACAGTGAAGGGAAGGACACCTGCTGTTATGGTAAGATTTTACACAACTGTACTATGTCCTGCCATATCACTGTGCGCTATTCTTTACATCTGGGAGAGTGCCAAAGGTCAAGAAGAAACTTGGCAGGAGGAAAGACCAGCAAAGTCCTCTAGGAAGCCATGAAGCATGGCCCTAGCAAACCTAGTTCTAGAGATGCCATCCAACTTGCAGTGCTTGGTAAAATTATGTACAGAAGGCCAGGTAGCTGCTTCAAGAATACAGTTAGTATCTAAACCCCTTGAAAAAAGCATCAAATTCTAGAGCATGTGCAAGTTGAAGCCAAACTGACTTCAGGAACCACTGAAACCTTTTCATGTGGAGTTTGGTCAGAGGAAGCAGAGGGAAGATAGATGCCATGTGTTGCTCGTCCGGTCAGGATAAAACAGACAAACATTCGTGGGTTCAGTTCACGCAACTTTATTACACACAAACACATCAGGAATGAGGCTTTGTAACTTAAATAAACTTATAAACAGACTGACTACAACACTCATACATGTTAACACTCTGGCTGTTCTCTCAAAATGGCACTTGTCTGCACGTGCTCACTATTTATATGCAAGTGCCTACATCTGGAATTGCTTCTTAACGGTACATACGCATGCTCTGTTCTACAGCCTCCCTCTTTGAGAAATGGTTCATATACCAAGTAACAGTATTTAATGATGCAGTTAAACAGAAATAATCTTTTGACATGCAATTATACAAAGATAATTCTGACAAGCAATCATACAAAATCAGACACATATAAAACAATCATGTCCAGGTTGCTGTGTATTTTACAGTAGGTCTAGAAATATGACCTGATAGTGTAACATAAAAGTCAGAATTGGATCTAGCAATGGGGACTGTCTTTAAGGAATGTTCAACTTTGGGGACAGGAATGGAAACGGATACTGAGACATGTTCTTCGGTATGAACACTGTCAGGGTTGCTCTGAGATCTAGAGTCTGTATCACAGGTACGATGCTGCAATATCGTTTCTGATACAAGAAGAAGATATCTGCAGTTTCTCCTATATTCCAGACCCTCAGATTCCACTAAGTAGGATCTCGGCTCGGCACATATGCCTCTCCCTTGTCCAATTCGATCAAAGCCTTTTGACGTTTGCATCATCACTGTCTCTCCTTTTAATGGATGAAGAAATCTGCTCATTTTATCATAGCTGGACTTCTGAGAAGAACACTTATTAAAAAGTTGGGCTTTGACTGCTCTGTTGTTTTTAGCTTTAGGCACCAACAAACTAGAACTAATAGGCAAGGTTGTTCTGGTTTGCCTAGACAGAAGTCTCTGAGCAGGCAAGCCAAGTAGGTTGACACAGGGTATATTTCTGAGATTAAGTAAATTCAAGAAGATATCGGTATTGTCACTCTTTGCCTCTCTAGTAATTGCCTTGCACTCTGTACTGCATGTTCGGCTAGGCCATTTGACTGTGAGTTGGACTACTAGTAACATGGATAAAGTCCCACTCTTTTGCAAATTTCTGAAATAAGTGACTAGTAAACTGGTTACCATTGTCAGAAATAACTGTGTGGACTACCATGGACTGAGAAATGATGTTTCATCTTAGTAATAACAGCACTGGATGTTAGGTTAGGTAGCAAATCGATTTCAAACCAGTTTGAATAAGAGTCTTCTAACACTAAGTAATGCTGACTGTTTCACTCAAATATGTCAGTGGCTACTGTTGACCAAGATAGGTCAGGAATTTGCCTTAGCTGAAGTGGCTCTTTTTGCAAATACGGTTTAGTACTATTACATACTGAACAAGAAGAAAGCACTTTATCAATGTCTTTTGACAGAGAAGGCCAAAATACTAGTCCCCTCACCCTCTTTTTGTAGAACTGGAATCTGGGTGGGCACGATGCGAAATCTGAATGTATTCATGCTGCAACTAAGTAGGAACAATAACTTTTGGACCTTAGAAAATTATACCATCTTCTATCAGCATCTCATCTCGGTATGGAAAATAAGATTGCACTTCTGGTGGTATACTAGATTGGTTTGACGGCCATGCTAGCTGAGCTTTTGCAAAATTGGATCAGTCTTTGTATGATCTCTCAGCTCATCAAGTCTCTTGGTACAAAAATTATGCACTTCCATGGCATCAAAGTCAAAATTCTCTGCATCAAGCTGTTCCATGGTATTTCTGGGCGATCTGCATCAGCCAAATAAAGAAGTTTACCTTTTGTATAGACCATTTTGAAATTGTACTTTTGTAATAAAAGCATCATTCTTTGCAGTCTTCTTTAAAACAGTGACTACAGGTTGATGATCAGTTTCGATTTGGATAGCTCGGCCATAAATATAATCATTGAACTTGCGAACAGAATTGCCACAAGTTCCTTCTTAATTTGAGCATACTGCATCTCAGTTTGATTAAGAGTTCTAGATGCACAGGCAACAGGTCTGCCCTTTTGAAGAATAGCTGCACCAAGACCGAGCTTTGAAGCATCACAAGAAAGAAAGTACAGTTGTGTACACTTACCATAAATGTAGATGTTTGAGTGTATTCACTGTTACCGTCATTACATTTGGGTAATCTGCTGGCAGGTTGCCCTCAGTCGGCCTGAATATCAAAGTCTTGGGTCCTGAGTCAGTTGCTGTCTCCTCTTCCATGACGTCAGGTCATCAGGGGTATAAAACATGCAGCCAACGCCATTTTATTCAGTTTTTCTTGCCCCAGATGTCAGGTGCCCCCCCAAACAAATACAAATGGGGAGCAAAAAAAAAAAAATGTATATATATATATATATATATATATATAAACTGCAATATATATACAAATGCAATTGTAGCAACTTGAACTTTACCTTCATCTAAAAGCAAATACACCACAAAGGCTTTAGAATATAGTGAAGGAAAGAGAAGTTCTAGAAAAAAGGGGGATGGCGGGTGGTAACCCGGACTGCAACAGTGAATACACTCAAACAACTACATTTATGGTAAGTGTACGCAACTGTACTATGTTCTTCATGTTTCACTGCTGCAGTCATTACATTTGGGTAGAATCCCAAAGCTATGGATGGGAGGCTGGAACTAAATAGCATTAGGAGCGGCTATAAGGCCCTGCAGAACTGCAGTGGCAAAGCCTGCCCTAGACTTAGAGAAGAGAGGCAAATGATAATGCTTTGTAAAGGTGTGAACAGAGCTCCAAGTAGCAGCTTCTAGAATGTCTTTGGTTGAACCCTCTGAGAAAGGCTGCTGAGGTAGATGCAGCCCTGGTGGAATGTGTCCTGATTCCCTTCGGCACCGCTTTACCATGATGCAAGTAGCAGAAACGAATGCAGTAGCTTATTCACTTTGAAATAGTCTGCTTTGATATAGCCTTGCCCTCTGATCCTGCAGCAAATGCCACCAGTATTTGCTCAGACTTTCTTAGAGATCTGGTCTTGTTTAAGTAGAATCTTAGTTGTCTGTGTACGTCCAAGGAAGGCAGAATCCGCTCCCACTTGTTCAGCGGATTTGGGTAAAATGTTGGCAGGTGAATAGTTTGGTTAAGAGCCACACTGGATACCACCTTAGGCATAAAGGAAGGATTGGTCCTGAGGGACACCCTATCCAGGTAAAATGTAATAAAAGGCTCCACAGCCATGAAGGCCTGTAGTTATGAAACCCTTCTTGCTGAAGTGATTGCCAGAAGGAAAGCTGTTTTCCAAGATAAAAGCTTTATATCCGCAGTAGCAGCTGGTTAAAAAAGGAGGCAGGGTGAGCTTTTCCAGCACAAAACTGAGGTCCCATGCAGGAGTTGGTGATCTTCTGGGAGGCTTTACATTTTTGGCCCCTCTAAGATACTGTTTTAGCAGAGGATGAGAAAAGATGGGAGGCTCTGTGTTGTAATGAGCCGAGATGGCAGAGGCATGGATTTTTATTGCAGAAAAATATAGGCCCTTGTCAAGCATCTCAGTCAAGTATTGTAAAATCTGAGGAATATTTGGCTTTGCTGTGTCCGTTCCTTGTGCTTGGTTCCAAGTACAGAATCTCTTCCATTTATCAGCATAAGATTTTCTAGTACTAGGCCTTCTGGCTTCCAAAATGACATCCATCACAGATTTACTGAGAGGTGTTGTTTGAATAATTACACGATCAGCCATGCTGCCAGGTTCAGAGTTTGGAGATGATTGTGCAGAATTTGATTGCTCTGCTGAGACAGTAGATGAGGTATTTGAGGCAAGTACCAAGGAGGGAGTTGAGACACATTCTTTAGAAGTGGGTACCAGTGCTGGCGAGGCCAGTCCGGGGCAATTAGGACCATTTTTGTTTTTTCCTGTCTGACCTTTAGTAAGACCTTGGGGAAAAGAGGCAGAGGTGGAAAGGCGTAGACTGATAGGTTTTTCCAACTGAAGGATAGGGCATCCACTTTCCATGCTTGTCTGTGATAAGTCCTTGTGCAGAATTTGTCCAGTTGATAATTTTGGGGAGAGACAAATAGATCTATGTCTGGACTCCCCCATTTCTCTGTTATCATGCTGAAGACTCGTGGATCCAGTTTTCACTCATGAGGGTCCATAAGATTTCTGCTTAGGTCGTCTGCCAGAGTATTTTGTTTTCCTGGCAGGAATTGAGCTTGAAGATGTACTTGGTAAGTCAAGGCTGTGTCCCACAATGCCACGGCTAGTCTGCAAAGGGGGTAGGAATGTGTACCTTCCTGCTTGTTTATGTAACACATAACTTTATCAGTAGTTGTCCTGGATGAAGTAAGTCCTTGAAGGCTGTCAGGGCATTCTGAACAGCTAACATCTCTTTTTGGTTGATATGCAGATGCATTTGTTTTGGGCTCCATATGCCCTGAATGCATCTCCCCGCCAGGTGGGCCCCCTAAGCATAGTCTGATACGTATGTAGTTAGGGTTTGGGTGGCAGAGGGTAGAGTGAAAGACCGTCCCTTGTTCTGGTGACATGTCTCTGCCCACCAAAGAAACTCCTGTTGTAGGCAGGGAATGAGAGGAATCATTATTTCCAGACTGTGACAATGCTGACTCCATAAACTTTTTAGATACCATTGTAGTTTCCTCATATGCAGTCTTGCATATGGAATTAGTAGAATGCAGGATGCCATGAACCCCAAAGCCTGCAGAATTTGTCTTGCAGATAACTGTTTTTTGTTGCCATCTGTTTGAAGTAAATAGTCAGTTGCCTTCGTTTGTCTGGCGTAAGGTAAGCCATCTGGGCAGTTGTATTCAAGCTTGCACCCAGGAATGTAATTTTTTGAGAGGGTACCAGTTGTGATTTCTTTTCGTTTATTGCGTACCCTAGGCATGTTAGAAGCCTTTTTACAAACACCAGATGTTGAAGAAGAATGTCCTTGTTTTCTGCTTGAATGAAACAGTTGTCCAAGTAAGGATAGATTTGTATGCTTCTTTGTCTGCAAAATGCAATTACTGGTGCCAGGCACTTTGTAAAGACCCTGGGCGCAGTAGATAAGCCAAAGGGCAGTGCAGAGAATTGGTAATGCATAAAACCTGCCTTGAAGCGGAGGTATCTTCTGCACGATTCCCTTATTGGGATATGCAGGTATGCCTCTTAAGTCTAGAGTCACTAACCAAGTGTTCTTGCCCAGCATGGGCAGAAGCTGTTGTAAAGTCAGCATTTTGAATTTTGGGATGTCCAAGAATGTGTCCAAAATTGATAAATCCAGTATTGAACGCCAGGCATTGTCTTTTCTGGGTACCAGGAACAGTCTTGAATAAAAGCCTTGTCCTTTTTCCTGTTCTGGTACTGGTTGAATAGCCCCCATATCCATAAGGGACGTAACTTGTTTCTGAGCTTCTGCCCATTGATTTTGTGGCAGATCTGGCCAACCGTTTGGAATTGGCAAGGTATGGAAATGAAATCTGTACCCCTGGGATACTATGTTTAATACCCACTTGTCCTGGGTTATTAACTGCCAATTTTGAGCATGAAGTGCTAATTTTCTCCCCAAGGGGGCTGCCAAAACATAAGTGCTTGGTGATGGTAGAGGGAAGTCATTGAGACTTGCTTACTGTAGGGTTGTGCTTTGTTTCCTCCAGATTTGGGGGTAGAGGCACCCCATTGCTTTGACCTGTATGAACCTTGTGATTGGTATCTAGAGCCTTTTGAGCACCTGGATTTGCCCTGTGAGGCTCTGTTGGACACAGGAAAGGACCAATTTTTAGTAGGCCAGTGTCTAGTGAATCTGGGTGGCTGCACTTGTAAGAAATATTTTACAGTTTGCATAGATTTAGCTTTGTCTTCCATTTCCTTTAAAACCTTTTCTGCCTTACTACCAAACAGAGTACCATGCTGTAAAGGTGAATTCAACAATTTAGCTTTAACATGATCAGGCAGATTTTGCTCCTTGAGCCAGGCATGCCTTCTAATCACAGATCCAGTAACTGCAGCCCAGCAAGAGGCCTCCAAGAAATCAAAACCACATTACAAAGTATGCTTTCCAACATGTTCTGCTGCATGCAATAATTCCTGTAATTCTTTATTTTCCACACATTGAGAAATCAACATAATTTTCTGTTTCAATAATCCCATAATATGCTGTAGATATTTAAGCATATGAAACTAGCAGTTTAAGGCCCTAATTGCCAAGGTTGCAGACGTAAAAGCCTTCTTTCCCCATCTATCCAGTGCCATGGAATCTGTATCAGACGGGGTAGGATTCTTGGCTGTAGAGGCCTTTACACCTTTGGGACCCTGTGAGACAGTTTCAGGATCAGCAGCAGGAATTTTGAATAAAAATTAGTGGGAGTCAGGAACCCTGTAATATCTGTCTGGCTTACTAGGAGCCAGAGGAAGGGAATCAGGAGCCATGCTTGATTCCAAAAACACATCATCAACAATGTCTAATACAGGAGGTATAGCCAAAGGCCTATGGTGAGGAAGAAGGAGGAAATCCCTAAGCCTCTTTTTAGATTCCAAGAAATCCTGACTCTCCCAATGAAAATGTTCCCTTAAAGTATGCAAGGTTTCTCCAAAAGAATAATCCTCAGAAGGAGATGCAGATGGGATGGACTCTTCTGCATCTGAATCCTCATAGGGTGGTATAGAAAATTCCTGATCAGAAGAGGAATCAGAAGAAACAGAAACCGGATCTGAAGATTCATAATCAGTGTCTTGCCTAGGCCTCTTATGGGGGTGGGGGGAGGTTGGGAACCCCTGATCAAGGTAATTAAGTCCTCAGCCATTTTGATTTGTTTTTAGGCATAGGGGCCTGAGCAAGTGGCTCATGCATCATTTTTTTAGACTTAGAAGTTGTTTTTGTTTTGAGGCTGGCGTCGGTTTTATATAGAAATGTTGAGGCCTAAAAACACCCTCAGAAGCCAGTGCCTGCTCAGCGGCTCCCGACCCATCTGAGAGACAGACATCCACGGGTACAAAACTCTGAGAATCTCGCGGCATATTGGACTCCGCATGGGTCTCGGTAGAGGCCTGCGACTCAAAAGTAGCAGGTATCAGGAGCTGCGAAAGCACCTCTCTGAATACCGGCGACTGGCTTAGGAGAAGCTCCATCGGTTTTGGACCTCGACAGAAATTACCTGGCTATAATGGAGGCCAGAGGAACAAGAGTTTGAAATAAGGGAATGAAAGGTAAGGCTTTGGGAGGAGGCAGGGATGCCAGCATAGGCACTGTCTGAATTCTGCAACCCAGAAAAACATGATCCTGAGAAGGAGTCAGACAATGCTTTCTGAAGTTTATTGTGAACTCCAGGATCCGAAGAAATGGCAAAATGAAGATTTTGCAACAGGATCTCTAGACAGGATACCTGACTCAGCAGGTCGTCCAAGTAAAGAAATACATGGATCCCCTGAAGCCTGCAAAAAGCAATCACATAAGCATTTGGTGAATACCCTTGGAGCTGTAGAAAGGCCAAAGCAGATAACTGAAAATGCCGGGAAGCAACAGAGAAATGCAAAAACTTCAGAAAAAGGGAATGGATCGAAATATGCAGATAATCATCCTTGAGATCCAGAGACACCATATAAGCCTGAGGAAGCAAAAGAGAGAACAGAGTCTGAAAGGACAACATTTGAAAAGAAAAGTGGGCAGCTTCAGAAAAGTGTTTAGATGACAGATGTCTGGAATAGGCCTCCAAGTACCCTCTTTTCTGGACACTAGAACCATCCTTGAGTAAACCCCCCTCCTCTTCTGGGACAAGGGCACCTCTTGAATAGTACCCTGAGTCAAAAGATCTCGAAGCACCTCTGGGAAAAGGGGGAGTTGTTCCTGAGGGGGCTGAGGAATTTCCATAAATGGGGAAAGGGATTTCCACACCATGAAATACTCCTGGCGAATAATGGACAAAAAGTACAGTTTTGCACCTACCATAAATGTAGATGTTCGAGTGTTCACCCTGCTGCAGTCATCACACTTGGGTTATCCTGTCGTCAGGCGGTCCCCGCAGTCGGACGGATTTCCAAAGTCTTGCTCCGACGTCGGTTGCTGTCGCCTCATCCCTGACGTCAGTGCGCCAGGGGTACATATATTGCAACCGACGCCATTTTCTTCAGTTTTTCTTTCCTCAGATGTCAGGTGCCCCCAAAAAGGTGATCCAAATTAGTACCAAAAGGTGTGAACACTGTACAAACACAAAATCCCTTCAGCTATAAGCAAATACATCAGAAAGGCATAGCAAAGATTTAGCCAATAGATCAGAGGGGTTGGAGGGAGGGTAACCTGGACTGCAGCAGGGTGAACACTCGAACATCTACATTTATGGTAGGTACAAAACTGTACTATGTTCATCGTGTTACCCTGCTGCAGTCATCACACTTGGGTTGAGTCCCAAAGCTAAGGTAGGGTGGAGGCAATGAGGCCCTACAGAACTGCAGTGGCGAAGCCTGCCCTGGACTTAGAATAAAGAGGTAAGTGATAGTGTTTGGTGAAGGTGTGTACAGAACTCCAAGTTGCAGCTTCTAAAATTTCCTTGGTAGGAACCCCCCTGAGAAAGGCTGTAGAGGTAGGTGTTGCCCTGGTAGAGTGGGATCTAATGGTAGGAGGAACTGGTTTCCCATGATGGGTTTAGCAGAATCGTATGCAATGGCCTATCCATTTAGAAATGGTTTGCTTGGATATGGCCCTCCCTTGAGAAGCTGTAGCATAGGAAACAAAGAGCTGGTCAGTTTTTCTGAAAGCCTTAGTTTTATCCAAGTAGTAAGCTGCCTGTGAATGTCCAAGGAATGCAGGAGTCTCTCACCTTTGTTCTGTGGATTGGGGAAGAAAGTGGGTAGGTGGATGGTTTGATTTAAAGCTACACTGGAAACCACCTTAGGCATGAAGGAAGGATTAGTTCGTAGAGAAGCTCTGTCTTGATGAAAAATGAGGAAAGGTTCCACTGCCATAAGTGCCTGTAATTCTGAGACTCTCCTAGCAGAAGTTATTGCCAGGAGCAGGGCAGTCTTCCAGGATAGGAACTGAAGGTCTGCAGAAAAAGCTGGTTCAAAGGGAGGTAGCGTTAGTTTTTCCAGAACAAAGTTGAGGTCCCATGTTAGTGTAGGGGCTCTTCTAGGTGGTCTAATGTTTTTTGCCCCTCTGAGGAACTGCCTTAGAAGAGGATTTGAAAATAAAGGTGGATTCGTGTCGTAGTGAGCTGAAATAGCTGAAACATGGATTTTAATGGAGGAGAAGGAAAGTCCTTTATGCAACATCTCAGCTAAATACTGCAGAATGTGAGGCATATGAGGCTGAGTTGTGTCTTGGCCTTTAGCTTGGTTCCAAGCACAAAACCTTTTCCATTTGTCCGAGTAAGCCTTCCTGGTGCTTGGCCTCCTGGCCTCTAGGATAACATCCAGTACTGCTTGTGAAAGAGGGGCTGGTGGGATGCTTAATTGATTTGCCACGCAGCCATGTTTAAGGTTTTGATCTGGCTGTGTAGAATCTGCTTGTCTTGCTGCGTGAGCAAATGAGGTATTTGAGGCAATATCCATGGTGGGCTGTGAGCCATATTCTTCAATAGCGGGTACCAGTGCTGGCGTGGCCAGTCTGGGGCTATGAGAATCAGTCGAGGTTTCTCCTTTTTGACCTTCAAAAGAACCTTTGTGAGAAGGGGTAATGGAGGAAAGGCATATGCTGTCAGGTTTTTCCAACTGAAGGAGAGAGCGTCCACTTTCCAAGCTTGATGGTGGAATGTCCTTGTACAAAATTTTGTCAGCTGGTAGTTTTGAGGACTGGCAAACAGGTCTATATTTGGTAGACCCCATCTTTGAGTTATCATTGTAAATATTTGTGGGTCTAGCTTCCACTCATGGGGATCTTTGATGTTTCTGCTTAGGTCGTCTGCCAATGTGTTTTCTGTCCTGGCAGGAATTGAGCTTGTAACTGGACTTGGTAGGCCAGAGCTGTGTTCCATAAGATTATTGCTTGCCTGCAAAGAGGGTAGGAATGTGTGCCCCCTTGTTTGTTTATGTACCACATTACTGTGGTGTTGTCCGTCTTTATTGCAAGTTGTCCTGGCTGCAGTAGATCCTTGAAGGCTGTCAGAGCTTTCTGTACAGCTAGCATCTCTTTTTCGTTTATGTGCAGTTTTCTTTGTTCTGCAGTCCATAGGCCTTGAATGCATTGCCCTGCCATGTGTGCCCCCCAGGCATAGTCTGAAGCATCTGTTGTGATAGTTTGCCTGGGTGGGGGCAAGGTGAAAGGCTGACCCTTGTTGAGGTGACATGCCTGTGCCCACCATAGAAATTCCTGTTGAAGGCAGGGAATGAGAGATATCACTGTGTCCAAGCTGTGGCTGTGTTGAGACCATACGCTTTTTAGGTACCACTGTAATTTCCTCATATGCAGTTTTGCAAATGGTATTATCAGAATGCAAGATGCCATGAAGCCCAAAGCCTGCAGAATTTTTCTTGCAGTTAATTGGGTCTTTGTTGCCATTGCCTTGAAATATTGAGTCAGTTGTAATTGCTTATCTGGTGTAAGATAAGCCTTCTGGGCCATTGTGTCCAAGCTGGCACCCAGGAATGTCATTTTTTGTGAGGGTACTAGTTTTGCTTCTTTTCGTTTACTGTGTACCCCAGACAATTTAGTAGATGCTTCACAAAAGCCAGATGTTGTAAGAGAATGTCGTTTCTTTCTGCTTGGATGAGGCAGTCATCCAGATATGGATATATTTGAATTCCTCTTTGTCTGCAGTATGCAATTACTGCTGCCAGGCATTTTGTGAATATTCTGGGCGCAGTAGATAAGCCAAAGGGCAGTGCAGAGAATTGATAATGGGTTGAACCTGCAATGAAACGGAGGTATCTTCTGCAACTTTGTCTGATAGGGACATGCAGGTATGCCTCCTTGAGGTCCAACGTTACCAGCCATGCTTCCTTGCCCAACATGGGAAGTAGCTGCTGTAGTGTTAGCATCTTGAATTTGGGAACTTGTAAGTAAGTGTTTAGAATTGAAAGGTCCAGAATTGGTCTCCAAGCATTTTCTTTTCTGGGTACTAGGAAGAGTCTTGAGTAAAATCCTTGGACTTGCTCTTGCGTTGGTACCCTTTGAATGGCTCTCATGGCCATGAGAGCTGTAATTTGTTTTTGAGCCTCTGCCCTTTGATTTTGTGGCAGGTTTGGCATTCCTCTTTTTATTGGCAAGGTGTGAAAGTGGAATCTGTATCCTCGTAAAATTATGTCTAGAACCCATTTGTCCTTTGTGACCATGTGCAGTTGTCTGCAAATAGTGCTAGTTTTCCCCCCAAGGGGGCTGACAAAGAGCTTTGTTTGGCCAGCTGAGGTGCAAGTCACTGAGGTTGCCTTCTGGTGGGTTGAGACCTGTCTTCTCCTCCCTTTTGGGTTGGAGTGCCCCATTGGCGAGGCTTATACTGAGCTTGTGGTTGTCCTCTGCCCCTTGGGCGCCTGTATTTACCCCTCTGAGGCCTGTCAGTGGCTGGAAAGGACCAATTTTTTGTTGGCCAGTTTCTGCTGAAGCGAGGGGGTTGTACTTGTAGGAAATCTTTGACTGTCTGCATTGATTTCGCCTTATCTTCCATTGTCTTTAAAACTTCTTCTGCTTTAACACCAAAAAGAACATCCTGCTGTAAGGGAGCATCTAGTAGTTTTGCTTTAACATGATCAGGCAGACTTTGTTCCTTTAACCAGGCATGCCTACGTATAACTGATCCAGTGGCAGCTGCTCTGCAGGAGGCCTCTAAAGAATCAAACCCACATTATAAGGTATGTTTGCCCACCTGCTCGGTGGCGTGCAACAAATCCTGTACTTCTTTAATTTCAGATTGTTGAGGTACGGTGGTTATCTTTTGTTTTAACTGAGAGATCAGAAATTGCTGACACTTAAGCATATGAAATTGACAGTTTAGTGCTCTCATAGCTAAAGTGGCTGAGGTGTAAACCTTTTTCCCCTATCTGTCTAGTGCTCTTGAATCCCTTTCAGAAGGTACTGGATTTTTAGCCATGAAAGCCTTAGCCCCCTTGGGACCCTGGGAGATAGTCTCTGGGTCAGCTACTGGGCTTTTGTAAATGAATTTGTGGGAATCAGGTACTCTGTAGTATCTGTCAGGCTTGGCCGGGGCAGGAGGTAGAGAGTCAGGGTTGAAACTGGATTCTAAGTAGACATCATCCACAATGTACAAAACAGGAGGGATGGCTAGAGGTCTGTGTTGGGGGAGTAAAAGAAACTCTCTGAGCCTTTTCTTGGAATCAGAGTAATCCTGACCTTCCCAGTGAAAATGTTCCCTCATGGTGTGCAAAGTTTCCCCAGAAGAGTAATCTTATGGAGGGAAAGCTGAGGGAAAAGAGTCCTCAGCATCAGAATCTTCATAAGGAGAGAAGGAATAGTCTTGGTCCTCAGAGGAATCCGAAGAAATAAATTGTTCAGAGGAAGCAGAATCTTCCTCTTGTCTAGGCCTTTTGTCAGGAGGAGGCTGTGAACCCCTGATAAGAGAAATCAAATCTTCAGCCATTTTGAGCATCTGTTTCTTAGGCATAGGGCCTTGAACAGGAGACTGAAGTGAAGCCTTTTTCGATTTAGAAGAAGTCTTCGACTTGGAAAACGTTTTGACTGTAAGAGTCGTCAGTCTGAAAACGTCTTCAGAAACCGATGGCGTTTCAGACGTACCGACGTCCTTGGAAGGTAAATCGTCGGAAGGGCCTGAAGTAAAAGGCTGCATCGGCCTAGTACATTCCGTCAAAATATCTGTAGCGGTCTCGGGTTCCAGAACTGCGGTAGTCAGAGGCTACGTCGGAGCCTCACTGATAACTGGAGAACCGGAGACCGGATCAACCGAGGCCTCGGAATCGGGCTTAGGCCTGGACTGTCGGTCCTTGTCCCTGCGCTTTTTGTGCACGCCGGTAGTCGGTAGCTCCGACGGCATGTTATAGTTAAATTTTCTAACAAAAAAGTGTTGTGCGAAATCAAATCGTCTTTTAATAGTACGTTTATTAAATCTAGCACAAAAACGACAAGAAGTGACATCGTGATCAGGGCCTAGGCAAGGTATGCAATAGGAATGAAAATCCTTATGAGGTATTTGCTTCCCACAAGAAATACAATTGTTAACTTTTTCTGACATCGTTCTGAGGCAAAAAAAGTTTCCCCAACGGGGTACTTAGCTTTATAGAAGACTTCAGTCTGAAATTAGAATTCGAAAATCTCAGGAGTCGGCGAACTGCTTCTGCTTCGGGCACCGCGCGGCAAGAAATACTGGAGAAAATGGCGTCGGTTGCAATATATGTACCCCTGGCGCACTGACGTCAGGGATGAGGTGACAGCAACCAACGCCAGACCAAGACTTTGGAAATCCGGCCGACTGCGGGACCGCCTGATGACAGGATAACCCAAGTGTGATGACTGCAGCAGGGTAACACGATGAACATCCCAAGAATCCTGAGTAATCTGAAGCCAAAGAGAAAGAGGAACGTGTCTGGGAAAGGAAGACTTCTGGAGTCAGTTAAGTTTGAGTAGCCTTAGCAGGAAAAGCCCACTTGCCACTCTTTTTGCCCCTAGGAGGAGAGAGACATTGCAAACAAAGGCTGTCTTACTGGGGTAGTTTCTCTGAAATTTAGGAACAGAAGAGACAAACATGTTTGAGTTCCTGTAAAGCCTTCCCCTTATCCTGAAGGGACTTAAGCAAATCTGAAGCAGTCTCCGCAAATAAATGTTTATTATCAAGAGGAGCATCCATCAGCTTAGCCTTGATATCATCAGGCAATGGTTGAAGTGGAAGCCAAGAACATCTCATCACTGACCTAAAAGCAGCAGCCCTAGAAGAAGCATCCAGTGCACCGTAACTACACTTGATGGAATGACGAACCACCTGGGAGGAAGTCCCTAAAAGGGAAAGAGAAGAAGTTTTACCCTCAGATTCTGGAAGATCAGAACTAACCTGACAAGCCTGAAGTAGGACAGCGAACACATACCTGGAAACATGGCTCTGATAATTAATAGCCCTAAAAGCCAGGGAAGCTGGTGTAAACGTTCTTACCTAGCCTTTCCATGGTTCTGCTATCTTTATCAGATGGGAGTAACTTGGGTGAAGGAAGCAACTGGCAGGGCCTATCAAAGGCTACAAACAACACTGTGGGGTCAGCAGCAGGACACTTGTAGAAAAAGTTATAGTCCTCTGCCACCCTATAAAACCTAATCAGGTTTTTTGGCAGCAAGGACCTTAGAATCAGGAGCTTTAGAGGCATTGGAAAATGCATCCAACAAAGCAGCCAAAACAGGGGGAATAGCAGAAGGTTTAGGAGATTCCATCTGCAGCAACTTATAGTACCTCTTATGGATGTCAGAGATCTGAGCACAATCCCATTTTAAAAAAACTCCATCATCCTGAAGACTGTGTTCCCAAACAAAATTTCTTCAAAGGGAGTATCAAGACTGGTAGATTCCTCTTCCTCTGACCTACTTTCCAAAGGAGAAGGAATATGACAAGAGTAAGCAAGGGATTCCTCATTAGAATCCAAATCCTCCAAAGAAGAGTCCTTTTCCCAGGGTCTTTAAAGTGGAGTAGATAATCAAGGGGGAGATGGAACAGAACCCCTCTGAGGAGGTTTCAATGCCATTAAAGCATTAAACAAACCCTGAGTGAAGGCCTGCCACTCACTCTGTTGATCCCTAGGGGCAGGAGAAACAAGTTTAGTTTTTTTGTTTCTTCTTTAATGGGACATCTAGCTTGTAAAACTTGGAAGGCTCTGACCCAGGATGGCATTCAATAACAGTAGTAGGGACTTTTTCCATGACTAAAATCTGAGGAACACCCCTAGGCTCCTCGGAAATAATCAACTGTGGTTTCCCCTGAATGTCCAAAATGGATGTCTGTAAAGTCTCATCGGATGTACTTAAAGCCAGATCCACGGCGGACTCCAACCTGGTTGCAGCTGAGGAATCCGACAACAAAGCTGATGAGCCTCCAGGCATTCACTCACCTTGAGAGAAACGTTCGGCAGAGGATGGACGGTGGAAGATTCTGGGCTAGGTTTCTTAGCCTCCTTCTTCCCTGATGGCTGACCCTCAGGGCAGGAAGTTCCCTCCATAGCATCTTTAGCGAAAAGCTTAAGTTGCTGATTCTCCAGATACAACACTAAGGAAGAATGCCTACTATGCAGAGTTTTTGGTACAAAAGCCTGACAGATGGAACAGAACATATGGTCGTGTGAGGCCTCAAGGCAAAACAAACACTGCCCATGGTGGTGTTTATGGGGAATCTGTCTCCCATACTGGCATTTACCCTTCCTGGATGACATGAAACTCCAGAAGCAACCAAAAGACAAGGAAAAAAAAAAGAAACTCCAATGGGGCACTTATCTGCAACAGCTTGGAAACCAGCAACAGAATGTAGCCATTTAGACCAACGATCAAGAGACTGCATTTGGGCTGATGGCAAAGAAGTTCTGAGGATGGTACATTTGGAAGTCACCTTTATTCCCTATGCTACACGAAGAGCATACATGTGAAGTAAAGAGTACCTCAAAGCAACCTAAGGCTTTGGTATACTGGCCGGACGTCAGGCTGCCCTAGGCAGGGAATCCCAGCTGTAAAGCATACTGCAACAGTGATATGGAAAGACATCATGTTAGCTTGACAAAAAGAGGACCTTCATGTGGATATATGGTAGAATTTAGTATACAGCACTGAGGACATGTCAGTGGGCCCTAATAAGGGAATCTATAACTAGAGAAGATAGATTTTTAAAGACCTATATGAAAGCATCTAGTATGGACAATATTATTTTAGAAGCAGTAGTTTAGAGGAAGTTTATAAATCATTACTCAAGGTACAATAACTAGGCTACTTTGGACAGAAACAGCATATCACAGGAACAGACGTGGTTGACGGCTTTCAGACCCATCCAATAACGATATCAGATTGCATACAAATAACAGCTAAGATAAAAGACACTAGAAGCTAAAATAAAATAAAAGCATTGACATTCCCTTATATATTTCTTGAAAAGATCGGAATTTAAGGCATGAGTAATAGATAAATTATGAGTTACGAATGCAGGGAGAAATTCTTACAGATGGGCTAGCTAGCATTTGACACAACATGAAGATGGACTTTAAAAATATAGTGAAAATAAGAAAGAAAGAAATGTGGGGAAAAGCAAAGAATCTATTTAGGACGACTAGCAACAGTCAAAAGGTTGCAGAGGAGGGAAGGCTACTGGAAAAAGAAGTGGAAGAGCTGCTGAGTGCTAGAGGAAAATGAAGTGAGGATAATATGCATGAGGTTAAGAAAGAAGTGGTTAAGCAAATGCTTTTATAACAATCCCAGAGTCCTGAGATTCTTAGTGCAAATAATTAGGCAACATAAAGTGAAAAGAACTGTAGCAAAACTGGTAAAACTAATGCATCCTATACCCCCTGCACCACCTTAATAATGTGAGCTAACTCTGTCACTAACCCTAACCCCAACCCTTCACATCAGGGCACAAACTACCCTTTTCTTAGGAGCAACTAAATACACACAGCCACACACACAGATAAACAAGCATAACACTAAAGTTATTCTCTTCTCTAGCCTTTTACACTAACCATAACTCATGAAGGCTCTTGTGCACGCACACACATACAGACACCCAACCTGAATGCCAAAACTTCCAGAATAAATAAAAGTTTCATCCTTACTACCCCACGTCTACTTACCTTACACTCCTGTTGCAAATTCTGATTCTTCCTGTTCTCAGCAGTTAGTGCATACAACCAATTGTGACAAAAATGGCATTCAACAAGCCCGTATGTCACCCGGTGAATAGCAAACTGTCTCAGACAGGACCCAGGAAGTTAGAATTGGGGAGTCTACCTCTACAAAGAGGCTAGTCACAAGTGGAATCCCTCAGGGATCAGTCCTTGGACCGCTCCTTTTTGGCACTTACTTCTCAAAAGTCAACGCCAATGTCAGTGGTTTCTGGCTGACTAAATCTGCAGATGATTGCAAATTAGGAGCTGTCATTGAATCTCACACTGACACAAATGCTCTCCAGGAGAGGCTGTCACAGACAAACAGCTGATATCAGAGCCATGGACTAAAACTTTGGGAAGTCATCTATCCCTAGTAACTATCATATTAACAACACACCCTTTAGAGTTGACCCAGTAGTCAGGGACTTAGGGACACACATAGATAGTAATCTAGCCTTTGATCATCACGTGCCTACAGTGGTGAGGAAATCATTCTATGCTGCACAACTTATAAACAAAGGTATGGCATCTATGCTCAAGGTAGTCATTGTTCCACTGTATTCAGCATTCATCAGACCTATCATTGAGTACAATGCCCCCTTTGGTATGTACCTAACCAGGCATATCCAACAACTGGAATGTCCACAGAGGTTCCTCACTAAAAGAATACAGGGCGTAAGTAAAATGTCATATTCAGACTGCCTCAAGGCCCTATAATCCCTGTATTCTGTCTCCTACAGCTTTTGAGGGGAGATCTATGCCTGGCATGCAGGGTATTGTCAGACCCCACTCTGATGGACCTCCTGCATATCCACAAAATAAACAGCACTAGAATTACCCACTCTAAAGGCTAAAACATTGCCTGTGATATAAACAGGACCTGATGGAGAGATAGGTATGTATCCCAGAGACTACCTTGTCTATGGAACAGACTCCCCATCCACGTGAAGCAGAATTCTTCCTTAATCCAAGTGCAACTTGGACAACTGGATGGGAAAACGGAAATTCATCCCTGGTTTGACACCTATGTCTCTAATGGACACAGGCAACTTGTAAATGGTTCATTTCCCAGGCCCATGTTTACACTTATCAAGGGTATCACAACTTGTTAGAGATTTGAGATGCATGGCTAGGCTTAAAAAGGCCCTTGTGGTCATTATCCTAGTAAACACCTATGAACCTATATACTTTCAATCAATATTATAGTACCCAAAATATTATACTACATTACAAAATGATCAAAGAAAACTGACCTATGAAATCGCTAGCTATCTATTATCGAATCTGTTCGTGCATGAAGAAAAAGCTAGTACCAGTCACATGGACCTCATAGTCACTCACAGATACCTATTCCCTCACAAACTTCAAAGTCCAACAAACTGACGCATCATTTAGTAAGTAAAAACTGTCAAATACATCAAACACCAGAAATGCATATTCCAGACTCAAAATACATTACTAAGTGTTCATAATAATAACAATAATATAATAATAATCATCATCATAATTATAACAATAACAATCAAAAAGAAACAGAACCAGGACTGTAGCACAAATTAAATCTACACCTCTAAGAATTCAAATTTAAGTGCATTACCTGATCAGTAACAGTGAAGGACATTTGATAAGGTAAAAAAAAATCTGCTAAATAAAATGAAAGCATAAGCTCTGCAAATGAAAAATAAGGCAGTGGGGGAAGAGGCAGGAAACTAACAACTTGAAGCAAAACCAGTCACCCTACCAAAGGAAAGTAGTCACTTTAACCCAGGAGTCAAATTAAATACACACAAAGTAGGAAGAAGAAGAACCTACCAGGCATTGTTTGACCTATGAAGCAAATATGAAGATGCAGGACACAAAAGTAAAATGCTGCATGAATGCAAAGGCATATTAAAATACAAATAAAACACACAGAAAATTACCACAGAGACACAATTAAATAATGCCAACAGGTATACTATCAACTAAATCAATTAATAAAACAACAGTGGTGGAGGAAGCACTTCTACTTACTCATGCTTTTTTCAGAGTATAGGTATGGAACATGCCACTATAATGACTACCATTGTGAATACTTTTAAAATCCAATAAGTATATCGTCAGTTAAATCATCTTAAAAAACATGGGGTATTACTGTTTACATACATATGCACCTTTTCAGTTTCTGGAATTGACGCTAAAATTATAACTTATGTAATCTTGTTACTTAACAAGTAGTATGCATGCTTATGAAGCACTGTGCTACTGATATTTCAGTCTCCTCCTCATCTGGACTCATTCCCCTACCAGAACCCACCTAAGGGATTGTGTAGTGTTAACACCTTTTTATTAAACAGGTCTGTGCAAAAGCACACAACAGTCTGGCAGAAGAGTCCATTAAATGACTACCCTGAAAATTCCAAACCAAAAATACACACATTTACAAAGTTTTAACCTTCCAAAGCTAGGAGAGGGTCTTCTGTGAGAAGTCTCCAAGTCCTTACTGTGTTTGCATGGGTTTTCCCCAGGTAGTCCGGTTTCCTTACACATTCCATAGACATGCAGTAGGTGGACTGGGGATTCTAAGCTCTCCGTAGGTGTGAGTGTCTGCATGTGTGATAAACACTTGGCAACCTACTTCTGATTCCCCCTTGCCTTATATACCCTTCAGATAGCGATGGTGTCCACTGGATAACGCTAAGATTTTGCTGCGTCTCATCATAAGAGAGGGAAAATACACTACAAACCACATAACTGACGTACATCAACAGTAAAGGTAAAACTCAAGCTACAACAAATACAGATGCTCATTTTATATACGCAATAAAACACGAGGAGAGTGTACATAGTACCGATATTACTGTATACCCAGGGTCTGTAGGGCACACACCTTACTGGGCATGAAGTAATATCATCTGTACATTGCTCACACTCCTCCTAGTGTCTAAATGCATATATATCTAGATAAGGATATATACAAGGAAGTCCTGACAACAGAAGTACAGATTCTCTTTTCAGACTTTATCACCTGTTCATGATAAAAAAATACTACTTAGTCGATACTACCTAATGTTTAGCTGGCAAAATGTGCTTCCCTCTCTTTCCAAAAGGGAGGAGCTTTTCAAATTACATTAGTTTAATGCTCACTTAGGTTAAATAAGCAAAAATCATAATGAGATCACTGATTTCTTTAATCAGTACTACTGCAAGCTCACAAACCAGATGAGTAACCTAACAAAAATCAAAATATATATTCTGGAAAATACTTTGGAATAATCACTCTTTGAAGCATATTTACAATGTCACATTGCAAAATGCGTACAGGATTTAGTGATGCTAAATCACTGAGAACCAGTAAGAAGACGCAAGACTGCCATTAAATCTATGACGTGACATACATCTAAGTCAGTATAAAAACAGTGATCTGTCACTGAGAGATAATCTGGTATTTAAAAAAAAAAAAGCAGACAATAAGGTAGTTAGTGGAGAGGGTTAAGGCCACAAACTATTAAACTACTTCTAGTGGTACATAGTTTTATTCGATCAGCCTTAATCTGCTTACTGTGTGACCTTGAGCAAGTAACTTAACTAGACCGCGCTTTGGGACAATGGGAAACTTGGGCTAGACTCCTCAATGGTCTCCTGTCCTGCATGCCCACCAGTTATTTATGTACCTATGGACCTATAAACATTTATCATTTGAAATTAACTACAGGATGGAATAATTTTCAGGCAGAAATAAAAGTAATACTACAGCAGAAAGCTCTGCTTGGGTACTAAAGAAAATTGTAGCTTCATGCTACAGAATAAAGCTCTGGATAGGTCATAGGGAAAATGGTAGCTAATGACTCCACAAGATTTAATTATTTTCAGATAATTCAAATATAATTGAACAAATTTCAAACCTGGACAGAAGTTTCAGGAAAATCACAAATGCATTTCATCGGAGCAGAAAAAAGTAGAAAGATAAGCATAGACATGCCCGTTTCTAAGTGTCACTTTTAAGGGGGTGACCAATGAGCACTTTCTGGTTTAGTGACTTGAGTCACACAGTCTGCAAGTAGAAAGTGATGGATTCAAACCAAAGACTCCAGGATGAGGCTCATTAACGCCTCATACTACACCAACATGACTAAAGACTACAAATAAAAGGATGAAGAGGAATCAACTTCTCTATGCCTGAACTGTGTGTATACTGCTTTCCTTAAAAGACTCATTTTTAAAATAAGACCTACATACACAGTCTTATTCTTCTAACGCTGTAATCTATAAACTACATGTACAACCACAAGTCATTTCCTCAAACACTCAGTGTGGTAAATACTCATGTTTAAGGTTGTACATGGATTAATGAATTTTTAATTCAAAGTCAGCAACACTGTTTCATAAAAGCTGTACCAATATTCTCTTTCAGACTTGCACTATCACTTGAAATTTAAATGACTACTGGCAAGTACCTGGAAAACGTATCCTTGATAGAACTCTACTAGTGCAGGAGATTAGGAGATTTTTAACATAAAATTTAGTTCTTATACTACATTTAGCACATCCCTCTGTCCACCTTGCTGCAACACAAGCCGAAAAGAAAGTTCACTTCCATCCACACATTTTCCTTGTGCTGCAGTTACTCTCAACTCTGAAGCAAAAAGTGTAGTAAAATCTAGGGATGAACATGACAGAATAGGTTACCACACTTGTTTATATAAATGCCAGAGTTAAGGGCGAATCATTTGTGAATAATGCACTAAAGTGAAATCACAAATATGTTTGAAAGTCTGAGAATGATATTTCAGTGAAATAATTTTTCCTCTAGATTCAGCAAACCTGAATATATTTAAGCAGCAGGGAGTTTAGCTTCTTTGTAAAATAATTGAATAGTTAAATAGCCATTGTTTCACTGTCAGTTTTATACTCCATGATCCTACTTCCTGAGTGTCACTGCTAATGTATGGAACTTCAGCCATGAAGCCATTTATACTGTACATTACCCATGACCATACCTCTCAACCTCTTAGAGCAAGAAATCTGGACAAAGCCATAAATAAAAGTGGGGCAAAGGCCCAAAAATAGGGACAATTTTTACATATTGCTCTTACAAACTTGGAAAGTTGACAGAATAACAGATTTTGTATTAGTATGAGTTGTTTGAAGGGTATGAATTCTGAAACTCAAATGTCTGTCATTATTTTATAACTTCAGTCTTTAATGATTTACCACTAATTTGCCAGAAAACCACACTTTTATGAAAAATGGACCAAAAATATGAGGCAAAAATCTGGACATTCTGCGAAAATCTGTACAGTTGAGAGGTTTGCCCATGACCCATTTATTTGTCAGCTTAGTAAAGGAAGACAGTAATCAGACAAATTCAAGAGCACATACCATTAGCAAGTGTGTGTGTATATAAATACACACACACACACACACATATATATATATATATGTGTATATATATATATATATATATATATATATATATATATATATATATATATAATTTATTTGTATATATTTATATTTACTTATTTATATATTTTTTAAGTGGACAGGACTACCAGCTACTAAAGACTCAAGCTTAGATATTTACGAACTTTTCAAAACATAGATTAATCATCTGCTTCCCATCAAGTCCAGTACATATTTGGCAAAAAGTAAATGTTAAGTCTACCACCTAATCATCCAGGTAAGCTGCACAAAACCACTCTGTGAAGCTTATATGGATGAAGATGTTTGCAACTGCTGATCTGGGATATTGTTAAATATAGTTTGTATCTGGAAAAAAACACAATGAGTACATAAAATTCCACTTATGCACTTTTGGAAATAAGTAGATGGATAAAATGAATGTTGTCCATGGATTCCTACACAAGGAGAATTTACCAAAGGCCCGTAAAAAATGCAAATGATAATAATATACTTTTTATGCATTACAAGAATCTGAACTGTTAATATGCCTAGGTAGACCAAAATCTGTTCACATCTATCGGCTGTGGGCAAACGTTAGCAGATAGATTCAAGCATTTTTATTACACTTTTTTAAATTAAGCCAGATTCTTGCATCCATTCTTAAACATACAGTAGATGCATTTTTCAATGCATCAGCTGTGTGATCTGATGCATGCTTTATATAACTGCATACAATGTATCTTTTCTTCCGCTTGGAGGTCTATGGGTCATCCATTAAACAACATAAATGTGCTCAGTAGAAATAATATGACATGCCTTTCCTTTTTTGTTTTCCTTCCTTGACTTGGCACTGAGGCAGAATTGCTACTAAATACATCTTATATTTTATAAATATATGTGATCTGCTCAGGAATTGTGGAAATACGCACTACATCAGCAGGTAGTCTGTTATAGCTTTACATAAGCTGCATCATCACTTTTGCTAATAAAGCTAATCAAGCAGCCATAGGTACATTTGAAAAGAAGTTATGTACTCACCATAACGTTCCATGTTTGTTGCGCATCTCGCCGTTCATTCTTACAATGATGGGTTTGAAGCAGATTCTTGGCTCTGACTCGGCCGAATACATAGCTGAAAGTCTCAAACCTGGCTTGTGGCAAGAAGGTATCCCATAATGCAGTGGTGCAATTCCCCAGATCTTGTTTGTTGCTACTACTGAATGATATATACACTACATACATGTATACTATATATATATATATATATATATATATATATATATATATATATATATATATATATATATATATATACCACCAGGTCCACAAGGAGTCTTTGGCAGGGGGAAGGAGGGAGGATTCGTCAGAATGAACGGCGAGATGGACAACAAACATGGAACGTTATGGTGAGTACATAACTTCATTATGCTATGTTGTCCTATCTCGCCTTCATTCTTATAATGATGGGACAGCATCCCTAGCACCTTTACCCTTGGGTGGCTCAACCTTTAAGCACTGTGGAACCAAAGGAGGCCCTGTCCCTGGAGGCCAAATCCACTTTGTAATGCGTGATAAAAGTATGCGGAGTGGTCCAAGTAGCTGTTGCACAAATATTATCCATGGGAATTCTGGCTTGAAGGGCAGATGACATAGCCATCGCTCTAGTGGAATGAGCTTTCACTTTGAAAGGCAAATCTCTGTGATTTGAGGTATAAATTAATGTAATACAATTTGAAAGCCAATTGGAAAGAGTAGCTTTAGAAACTGAGCTACCCTTTTTTGCATCAGAGAAGGATACCAATAGTTGGTCAGATTTTCTAAAGTCTTTGGTCCTATACAAATAGAATCCGAGTTGTCTATGCATGTCTAGTTAATGTAATTTATATTCTGCCTTGTTGCTATGATTAAGAAAGAACACTGGAAGCTCTATAGATTGATTTATGTTGTTTGGAGAAGAGATTTTGGGTAGGAAAGAAGGATTAGTTCGCAAGGATACCTTATCCTTATGAAAAATCAAATATTGTGGTTTAATAGAGAGAACTTGCAACTCTGATACTCTTCTAGCAGAAGTTATGGCCACTAGAAACAAGGTCTTCCATGAAAGGAATTTGAGGTCTGAAGATGATGAAGGCTCAAAAGGTAATAACGTGAGATGAGACCGAACAAAATTTAAATTCCAAGGAGAAAGGGGTTCTTTAAAGGGAGGTCTTAATAAGGAGGCACCTTTTAAGAAGGCTCTACATAGCCTGTGTGACATTAAGTTGGAGATAGAATCACCAATGTGGAAATTTGATATTGCAGTGAGTTGAACCTTGATGGTTGCTGCAGCTGAACCTTGCTGGAAGAGTTCCGTCAAAAATTCTAAAATAGAATGGATAGGTGCAGAAAAAGGATCAATGATCCTCTTTTGAGCCCAAAAGGAAAACCTTTTCCATTTGCTAGAATACAGTTTTCTAGTGGAAGCTTTATGAGAGGACTTTAAGATATGTTTAACTGCAGGAGTGAAATTGTGAAGCCTGACTAAATTGGGAAGTGGACCAGTCAAGCTGTCAATTTTAGGGTGTGGAGAGAAGGATGAAGCTCCCCTGACATATGAGTCAGCAGATCTGGCACTGGGTCCAGAGTCAAAGGCTTCTCCTGAAGATGAGGCCAAAGGAAGGGGAACCAAACTTGGTGAGGCCAGTAAGGAGCAATGAGAATTATCCTACTTCCCCGAGTACTGTGTTTTCTGAATGATTCTAGGTATGAGAGGGAACAGAGGAAAAGCATACAGAAGTCCCGAGGGCCAATCGTGAGCAAGTGCGTCTCCCCTGGAGGGGGGATTAGGGTAAAGTAGTTGCTGCACCTGGAATTCATGGGAGTGGCAAAGAGATTGCAGCAAGGCTGATCCCATGTTCGGAAAATCATTTCCGCTACATTCTGATTGAGAGACTACTCGTGAGGCTTTAAGATTGCTCTGCTCAGCTTGCCCGCTATCATGTTGACTTCCCCGGAATGTGAGTTGCTATTAGAAACCTCTAGGAAGAAACTGGCCATTGCCAAACTCTTAGGGTCTCTTAACAAAGGGGGTAAGATCTGGTTCCCCCCTGCTTGTTTATGTACCAAACCACAGACATATTGTCTGACTATTGCAATTGTCCCAAGAGGGAGAGAGTTGTGAAGTGCTTGCAACGCAAGAAGCACTGCTCTCATCTCTAGGACATTTATATGCAGGTGAGCCTCTTGTTCTTGCCATGTACCTTGGACTATTATTCCCAGATAATGCCCCCTCCCTCACTCTATCTGGGAAGCATTCGTGGTCACTGTAGCTAAGGGATGATGTGGAACAAATGGTCTCCCTATGGTCTCATGAGCGGAGTGTATCCACCATCTTAAGTCTTTCTTGCATGATTCCGTTAATCTGATCAGGTGAAGAACAACAGCCTTTGAAGGATCCTCATGTGCATTCTGGCAAGAGGGACCCGTGTAATCATGGAAAACATTATTCCTAGTAATCTTAGAATTATCTTTGCTTTCACTTTGGTCTTGGGAAGGAGGTGAAGTATCTGTTGGAAGACGTGCTACCATAGAGGAGGTGTCTAGATCTGCGCCTATAAATGTAATATGTTGACAAGGTAATAAAGCAGATTTTTGAAAGTTGACTAATACCCAGCTGATTGCAAATGTCTAAAGTGAGATCTCTGGCTTGTTGGAGTAGATGCTTGGTGGTGGCAGATAGGAGCCAGTCGTCTAGATAGGGAAACACTCGGAATCCTAGATACCTCAGGTGAGCAGTGACCACTGCCATGCATTTGGTGAACATTCTGGGGGCTGTAGTGAGACCAAAGGGCAGAGCTCAAAACTGGTAATAACTGGCTCCCAGCCGGACGTGCAAGTACCTTCTTGATGCCCTGTCCATTTTTATGTGGTAGAAAGCATCCTGAAGGTTTATCGGGCACATCCAATCGTCTTTCCCTAAAAAGGGAAGTATAGACTACAGTGTCACTATTTGGAACTTTGACTTCTTGACAGATTCATTTAATTTGCTTAGGTCTAATATGGGCCTTCAGTCCCCTGTTCTTTTTGGCACCAAAATGAATCTTGAGTAAGTTCCGAATCCTATTTGGTCTGCGGAGACTTCTTGGATGACTCTGTGCAGCAACTTTTGAATCTCTACAGTTGCTTGCTCCCTTAGATTGGGTGGAACATCTGGGATTGTTCTGGTCTGTGGAACAGGATTGGAAAATGGGATGGAGTATCCTCTGGTTATTACTTTTAGTACCCATTTATCTCTTGTGATATTTTGCCAGGCTTCTGGGTACATGGCTAAACATCCCCCGACTGCCTCCAGAGTAGAGTAGTCTGGCCTCCTTTCAGGAGTGCTGATAAGGGCGTCTGTTAAAGGAATCACAGTCACCCTGGTTTTGCGGGCCCCCTCTGCCTCTGGGGCGGCGTCTACCATTATTGCCTCCCCCTCTGCCCCAATGGAATTTAAGGTAGATAGCTGGGAGGAGAACTTCTCATTCATCCCCGCAGCTAATGACGCTTGTAGAGTATCTCCTAACTCTTTCAGGAGATCTCTTTGTAGCCTTGTAAAGTGGGATAGGTAGTTCAGCGACCGCAGTGAGAATGTCGCTGACAAAAAGACACGCTTCCCGTTTCTGTCCTTCATTTGAGAGTCTTTATTCGGAGGATGATGCTGCAGTAGCGTTGTCGCCTCACAGTTAGACGTTGCCCGTTCGATTCTCAGTTAAAGCGTCTTCTGTGTGGTGACATGCGTGAATGGGCGTTCCTTCATTGAAGTTTGTGCGTTAGGCCCGGCAAGCCAGCACGTAAAACTCTACTGCCAATCATTAGCGGACCGGAGTTCTGCTGTGGCGACCCCTAACCGGGAAAAGCCAAAAGACAATCAATATTCGGAGTATGAACAGATGAGAAAGTCTCTGCAAGTTCCTTCTTAGTGGCTGCTGCAACCACCATAGCATCTACGGGTACCCTCTTGGTTAGAAAATCCTTTCCCGAAGTAGCTGACTAGAATTTGTTTGGCCTCCGAGGGATTGGCTCCATAGTGTCAGGTGACTCCCTCATCTTTTGACTAACCAGGTCCATTAGCTCATTGAAAGGCGGAGACACCCAGGAGGCTAAAGGTTTTGATCCAAAAGCCTTCAGGTACACTCACTCCTCATCAGAAGGGGTGGTGGTCTGCCAGGTGCCTCTGTGTTTCAGGATCTCAAGAATATCTGCAAATGAGATATCATCAGAGGACGAAAGTGGGGACCCATCCGACTCATCAAGGTCAGTGTCTGAAGTGACGGACTCATCTGGGGAGTCTGCTTCCTCTTGCAAGTTCTCTTCCGAGGTGACTCCTCAGAAGGATATTCTGGGGAGGCCTCGGAGGAGAGGAGTTCGCCCCACTGGGGGATCCTGAGGCTCTGGATCTCTACTATCCTGTGGAATGGGTGGTGCCGAGACAGTAGTCGATGCCTTAGGGGGAACGAGTACTAGTATCCTTCTGTGGTGCTGAATGGGTAGACAACAAAATCCTCATTTGCTCAAAGGCGGATCCTGCTGTCTCCGAAGACTCCTTCAGCTCTGAGGAGACAGAAGAAGGCACTGGAACCAACGAGATCAGGCCCAAGGCTGATGTGGGAGCCGAGCTAACCCGGGCCGACACCCCAAGGGGTAGACTCGGCACCGAGGATTGGGGCCAACCGGGGAACCCCGGCTCCCAGACTCCCCAGACGGCACCGAGAGAGTCGGAGCAGATGTCGGCTCTGTGAACACCGAAGTGGGTCCTGGAACCGACGGATCCATAGTAAGCAGTACCAAGCACTCTGGCTCCGAAGGACCAGCTTGGCTCGTAGAAGGAACAGCAGTAGGTAAAATTGGTATAGAAGGCTCCGAGACCAAATGGGTGGGAGCAGAGAATAATTTAGTCAGTGCCGGCGACTTCAGGAGTCTGCGCACCACCCATTCCACGTCATCGTTCTATAAGCTCTTGGTGGACCTGGAAGATAGGGATGGAGAGCAAGACCTGTGCAGAACTGGAGATCTCATTGTCAGAGAAACTGGTGAAATATCCATGGACCAGCTCAGAGTAAAGGTATCCCGCAACTCCGAGGACTTTGGTGCAGAAGTACCAGGCTTGTCAACTAATATGACCTCCGACAGCTCTGAGGACTGTGGAGCTGAGGAGATAGTGGCCTTGAAAATTTTTGGTAGTTTGACTGGAGGCCCTGACTGAGCCGATGTTGCAGGTGAATGTCTTTTTTGAGACGCTTCCTTTTTAGAGAAAGAAGAAGAGGAAGAAGAACTATGGATAGCTTCCTCAAAGGTTGGCTTTAAGAGCCCTTTCAGAATCAGTTTGTTTCTCCTTTCTTGAAGTACTCTTGCACTGAAAGACAAAGTGCAGTCTTCTTGTAGGTGAATAGCGCCAAGGCAATAAATGCATATAACAAGTCCATCAGTGATGGACATTTTTTGCGAGCACTTCTGGCATTTTGTAAACCCCGAAGGTTTATGTTCTCTCTCTTTTGGACATAGTTAAGGTAAGACTACAAAAGCAACAACAAGAAAACATTTTTGCTACTGAACAGTTAAAGCTCCATGGAAAAGTAACTACGGGAAACACAAGGAAAAAGCAACCAGGGAGAAAAAAATAGGTCCTCTAACTCAAACAGTCCTATTTTCTAGACAAGACAACAAATAACTACAAGCCCTCTAACTTAAACAGGCAAATAGCTCTCTAGCTTAAACGAGCTACTGATAAACTTAACAGACAGAAACAACAACCACTACAAGGGATACGAGTAGTCCTACAAAGCGACAGCAAAAGCCATGCCGAAGGGGATAAAACTATCACTATCTAACAGTAATGCAATAAAATGCACAACGAATTAAATATAATTACAAGATAAGCTATCTATTAGCAAATATAACAGTTTAGAGGAAAAATAAGACAAAATTTGTCACAATTTAGCCACGGCCAAGATGAGTGCATCCAACCTCGTAAAGCAGCAAATGAGATCTGGGGAATTGCACCACTGCATTGTGGGATACCTTCTTGCCACGAGCCAGGTTTGAGACTTACAGCTATGTATTTGGCAGAGTCGGAGCCGAGAATTGGCTCCGAACCCATCATTGTAAGAATGAAGGCGAGATAGGACAGTATAACAACATTTGTTTCTTCAGAAAGTCATTACAGCAGTGAATCAGTCAGATGTACCAAATGAAGAGCCTTAATTTTACAGTCTACAGAGACTTGTGCTTTATAATGTCTTTGCCGCTGATAAACATTTTATGTACAGAAAACATCTTCATCAGCTCAATCCCTTTGCCTTCAATTCTTGCTCACCTTCTGGATGGATCTCATCTTTTATCCACTTCTTACAGGTGGTTCATGTATATTCTGTCAGCTTTTCTCTCCATCTCTTTCAAAGCACAAGTTCTTATACTCTATCATTAATACTCTGCTTCAGAGTGAGGTTATCTTGCCATCATTTTGTTATGTTAAGCAACCCTCAAGGTTATTAAACAGCATTTTAAGTGACGATTGTGTAATGTGATTGTCAGTCTGGCATCTGGCTTAGTGGATCAAGGAGCTTTTCATGAGTTGTTTCTTGTAGTCCAGTGGTTCAAGGTTTGATTCCTTCAACCTTCAATGCCTAACTGTGCGACTGTGAGCAAGTCACTTAACCAGACACTGCTACCAAGCTGAGTCTGAAAATGGTCCATGGAGATCAGTGCTCTAACCCGGAAAACAAATACAAATATCCCTGTAATGAAACTTACTAGGTTTACTTAAAAAACAAAATTATTTTCAACTTCATTTCACACACCTCGGCCTCTGCATTAAACCTACCACCACTTTCCCCTTCTGCAGAACTCCAACTTCATTATAAGTAGAAGTGACTTAGACCAGCATAACAAATCAGAACAAAATCAAGTTTAAAAGACTTCCATGACAAACATTTTCTGATAATATCAGTAAATGCAGGGCCAGTGTTAGCATTTTGGGGCCCTCCAGCAAATGTCAAGTTAGGGGCCCCCTGGCCACTTTCAGTCTAAGTATCATCCTGTCACTGCCACCCCTTCCTTTTAGTTCATGCTGCAGGCTTTAGGACTAGTACACACAGACTGACCTGTAGTTGCAATGATGTTATTACAACACGCCTACATACTACACTATGTTGGCCCATTTCACAAAGAGACATTTACTGTTACTGGCATTTACGTGTAACAAATGATACATTCCAACAACTCTGTGTACAGGGCTGAACTAATGTGCAATGGAACCCCAGGCACTGCTTACTGTGTCCCTGCAAGAAAAAAAAAAAACATCCTCCAGAGCTCCCCTTTGTTTCCCCCATGTTAGACTTCCCACATTATGCACATTACTTTTTTCTTCCATTTTTCACGTTATCTTTTTTTCTTCAGCTTTTTCAAGAAGTTGTAACTTTACATATGCTCTAAAGTGCTTTTTAATCTTTTTCTTTTTACCCAATGATGGCTTAAACAGAAATTATGATTAAGGAAAGAAATTCAATGTTGTTGTTCAGCTTTATTTTTTCTTGCATCTTTTCAATATATTTTCTTGACCAAGGCAGCACAGTAATTAACCATTTAGGAAATAACTCAATTAAGCCGATGCCCCCAGAAGCCACAGGGCTTGTAGAGGCTCTGGGTTGCATTTTAGAGTATTTCCCAACCTTTTAATCCAAAAGTGGTCTAAACAAAAATCTCGAGTAAGAAAATGAAGTTCAGTCTTATTTTTTTCTTTTAGTGAAGACATAAGCTGTACCCAAGGCTTAAAATTCAAAGTTGACAAAAATAGTAGCTCAAAATAAATTAGCAAATCAAATGTTGTGAGAATACACAGATCCTGTATGGGAATACTGCCTGCCTCCCTAATCCCCCTCAAAAGACAGTCAGTGGATGAAAGCAGAGGTTCAAATGGCCACAGTCATGTATTTCAAGTGACTGCTGAAATACATATACATAGCATGCCTACTTACTCCTCAATCCTAACCCCCAAAGACAACCAGCTGTATATGTGCCTGATGTCTGATTGTGAGGAAAGTGAAAATAAATAATGATTGCAATAATGTATGCTACTTTGCTGCTACCAGGCAGTACACTGCCCCTACAGGAGCTAAAGTAAATTTCTTTGTATGCCTCTGAGGTCTGTTAGAAAAGTAAAGGAAAGGATGACTACACAATTTCCAGCCCCCACATAACCTACGGTAAATTTCTGTACACAAACATCTGAGCAGGGATGTTTTAGAATGTTTGTGGTTGAGGGCAGTGGCCATTATAGGTTCATAGGTTCATACTAGGCTATCTGCCCTGGGGCATTTACAAGCCTAGCCAGATTGTGTTTGGCTTATGCCACCCCTTGATTTGAGTATACTGTGCCATTTTTAAAGTTTAGTTTACTGTGCCTCTGTCTAATAGTGACATGGAAGTAATCCCCGGGACAAACCTACGATCCCCCATCCACTCATCAAGATTCTTCTTGAAGACAGTCAGTGAGGTGCTCTGCCTAACATGAATTGGAATTCTATTCCAGAGCGAAGGGAGCCTCTGGGTTATGAATCTGTCCCTCCAGCATGTTCTATTTATTTCTGTGCTGAGGTTCAAGTCCCTCGAGCGCGTGGCTCTAAGGGATTTAGATTTACTGAGGTGGAGCACGTCCATTAATTCTGGGTTGGACATAGCTTTATATGTCAGGCATAGATCGCCTCGAAGTAGGCGGTATGCAACTGAGTAGAGCTGGAGTTTTTTTAACCGAGCAGCATATGGCATCTGTTTGAGTCCCTTGATCCTCCTGGTGAGGTACTTTTGGGGTCTTTCTAATTGCTGCAGGTGTCTGGTAAGGTACATCCCAAAGGGGGCATTGTATTCTATAATGGGCCTGATGAGGGATGAATAAAGGGGCACGATTACCTCCCTTGATCTAGATGTGAATCCTTTCATGATGAGGTGGGCTATGTAGAAGGTCTTTCTAACCACTTTGGCAATATGGTTGTCAAAGGAGAGATTGCTATCAACTTGGGTCCCCAGATTCCTAATTACTTTCTCTGTACTTAATGGGTTACCTCCTATGTGGTAATTTATGGACACATTGTTTTTGCCAAAGGGTATGACTATACACTTTTTGGCATTTAGCTTTAGACCATGGCTCTGGCACCAGTTATCCGTCTCTGTAAGACCTTATTGAAGGATGTTTGTGTCAGCTGGAGAGTTGATTATGGCGCCCAGTTTGCAGTCATCTGCGAACTTGGTGAGCCATAGTCCTCCCACGTTGGCCTGTACCTCAGAAAAGCAAATACCGAACAAGAGAGGTCCCAGGACAGAACCTTGTGGGATGCCACTTGTGACCGGTTTCGAGTCTGACATGGCTCCAGCAACTCTGACTCTGTGGGTTCTGTCTTTGAGCCAGTTTGCGACCCATCTTGTGACATAGGGGTTTATATTTAGGCTGGATAGCGTATCTATGATGCCCAAGTGGGGTATTGTGTCAAATGCCTTTGCGAGGTCCAGATAGGCTGTGTGGACTACCTTCCCTTCATCTATGGCCTTGGTGACTGTTTCGAAGAAGTCGACCAGGTTCAAAAGGCAGGATCTGCCCTTGACGAAGCCAAATTGGGTAGGATCTAGTGTCTGTAGGTCTCCAATGTCTTTGTTTATGAGTTCCATGATGATCCTCTCCATAGCCTTGCAGACTAGGCTAGTCAGGCTTATGGGGCGATAGTTTCCAGGGTCCTTTGTGGAGTGGGACCACTGTTGCTGTACGCCATTCTTTGGGCACATATCCTGTAGTAAGGCTGAGATTGTACAGCAGTTTTACTTGAGGGATTAGTTCTTCTTGGAGTTCATGTAGAAAGCAACCCGGGACGCCATCTGGTCCCATGGAAGCAGTGTTTTTTGCTTTGGAGAGGGCGGCCTTCACCTGAGCATCAGAGATGTTTGGGAGGCTGCACTCTGCCGGGATAGATACTTGCTCTTTTGGGGGGGAGGGGGTGAAGAAGTTTGCACTGAACCTGTCTGCCAGGATATTGGCGATGTCTGTGGGTTCAGTGTATTTTTTGTCATTTAGAATCAACTCAGAACAAGTCTGGGAGTTGCATCCCAGGTTCCTAACATAACTGAAAAAAGCCTTATGATTGTCTTTAGTGTCCTGTGCAATTTTTCTCTCGAAGCTGGCCTTGGTGGATTTTATGAGGGATCGTAATTAATTGCTAGTACTGATCAGAGATGCCTTCCCTTTTAGGGATTTTGCTCTATCATGTAGTAGCTTCCTCCTTCTGTTGTACAGTTTATTTATGGCTGGGGTCCACCAGACTGGATGCCTGCCTTTGGATGATTGGGTCTTGATTTTGTTTGGGATAGCATGATCCATGCATTCCTGGAGATGTCCATAAAATGCGTTTATATAGGATTCTGCAGTTGGGGCCATAGTTTCCACTGGCCCTGGGGCCTTGAAGGATTCCATTTCGGTTTTGAGAAGTGTGAAGTTCGCTTTTGAGAAGTTTTTCACTGTGGTTTTCTGGGCTGGGGGTGGGGTCGGGATGTGGATATCCAGTGAAATTAATTTATGGTATGATCTTACCAATGAGGGATATACTTCTGGTATGGAGCATAGAGTCCCCATGTTGGTAATGATCAGGTTTAGTATGTTATCCCCTCTTGTGGGAGTGGTGACTAGTTGTTCCATAGCATTTGAGTTTATAAATTCCAGGAACCTTTGGACTAAGGTGCTGGGGCTTGAGTAATGCTCCCAGTCTATGTTTGGGTAGTTGAAGTTGCCCAATATAATGGTGTTCGGAGAGATCTTCATGTTCTCCAATGTTTTCAGGAAAGCCGAGTGGGATTCCTGACTCTGAAAGGGTGGTCTGTAGGATGCTATAAACTGAAAATCAGTCTTGCCCACTGTCAGTTGTACATGGTTGGTCTCCGATACTTCGTGCAATGCCACTAACTTGGAGGTGTGGATATCCTTGATAAATATGGAAACTCCCCCTCCTTTTGTGGTTCGGTCCGGTTTTTGGGGCCGAAAAGCATGATATGAGGTATAACCTGGTAGTGCTGGGGTGCTCTCTGGAGCCTTGAACCAGGTTTCTGTCACTGCACAGATATCGATGTTCTCCATACTTAGGAGAGCTTCGAGTGCGTGCATCTTGAGGTTAAGACTTCTGGCGTTTAGCAGCATTACCCTTGGTTTCTTGTTCCTTGTGCTGTCTATGGAGGTGGGTTTGACTTTTGAGCCTTGCCTAAAAAAGGCACTATGGGGGTGGCAAGTGCCTTTGCCAATATCCGAAAGCCCAGGGGTGACAGGTGCAAGCCGTCCCTAGCGAAGCAACGTGGCTTGTCGAGCATGTTATCCCAGGCTGACAGACACTGGATCCCCTTTGAATGACACCAAAATTTTAGCCAACTGTTAAAATCGATTATTTTGTCTTTATACTGTGGCGTCATTCTAGGTGAGGGCAAGAATCTGCTCAAGGTCAGGGTCATACCGGCCTGGGCTACATGATCAGAGAGCTCCTCTATGTCTCTTTTCATGTAGTCGAAGGAGGTACATCTCAGGTCATTCATGCCAGCATGTACAATGACTGAGTCATATTTGTATTTGCTTTGGAGTGACCTGAGTGCTTGCGTTATGTGGCGGATCCTAGCGCCCGACAGGCAGCTCACTGTGACCTTCTCTTTATTCAGCCTGGTGAGCGGGACAACAGTGTGTCTGACAATAGAGTCACCTATTACAAGAGTATCAGGTGTGTTATTCAGCCTTAAGGGCTGTGACTGCTTGGCACACTGACTTTGTGTGCTATGTGTTGTACGTGTTTTGTTTTGGGGTAGCGTTTGCTTGGATGTCTGCTTTGGAGGTCTCTGTTGCTTAGGTAGATTTTTATTTAGAGCCTCCGAGTATTATCAGTTTTATCCTAACAAGGTCATATCACAACTCCATTCAGGCTAAAGAGTGCAATTAGAAAATGAAAGCATTTTTTCCTCATTTTTCCTCCACCAAAAACAGCTTTTTTTGGGTCCTCACAGTCATACGTTCATAGGTAGGTACTAGGCTATCGGCCCGAGGGCCAAAGCAAGCCTAGCCAACAGTGTATTGGCTTTCGCCACCCATGTATTAAATTCCTGCCCCTCTATCGAGCAGTGCCCCAGACATAATCCCAGGGGTGAACATCCTATCACCCATCCACTCAAGGTTCCTCTTGAATAGTGCCAATGATGAGCTCTGCTTGATATGGATGGGAATTCTGTTCCAAAGCATGGGAAGTCTCTGGGACAAGAATCTATCCCTCCAGCATGTCCTATTTATTGTTGTGGTGAGGTTTAGGTCCCTAGACCGTGTAGCTCGGGGAGATTGGGATTTCTTCAAGTGGAGCATGTCCAACAATTCCGGGTTTGACATAGCTTTGTATGTCAGACAGAGGTCTCCTCAGAGTAAGCGGTATGCGACAGAGTAGAGTTTGAGCTTCTTGAGCCGTTCAGCATAGGGCAATTGTTTGAGGCCAGCAATTCTCTTGGTGAGGTACTTTTGGGGCCTCTCAAGTTGTTGTAGGTGTCTTGTGAGGTACATCTCAAACGGGGCACTGAATTCAATGAGGGGTCTGATAAGTGATGAGTAGAGGGGATGGATGACTTCCTTATTTCTAGATGCTAACCCTTTTGTGATTAAGTGGGCCATGTAGAAAGATTTTCTGACCACTGCGACAATGTGGTTATCAAAGAAGAGGTTACTATCCACTTGGGTCCCAAGGTCTCTTATCACACTTTCTGTGTTAAGTGAAATTCCCCCTATTTGGTAATTCATGTGTACCATGTTTTTACCAAAGGGGATAACAATGCACTTTTTGGCATTTAGCTTGAGGCCATGATTTTGACACCAGGTGACTGCCTCAGTGAGGCCCTTTTGCAGGATGTCTACGTCAGCAGGGGTGTCGATAATGGCACCCAGTTTGCAGTCATCTGCAAACTTGGTTAGCCATAGACCCTTGGTGTTAGTTTGCACTTCAGAAAAGTATATACTAACAGGAGGGGTCCCAAGACTGAACCCTGGGGTACTCCACTTGTCACCAGTTTGGAGTCAGATCTGGAGTCTGTAACTCTTACCGTATGGGTTCTGTCCGTGAGCCAGTTGGCCACCAATCTTGTGACATAAGGGTTTATGTTAAGGTTGATGAGTTAATATAGGATTCCTGAATGAGGGATAGTGTCAAAGGCTTTAGCGAGGTCCAGGTAGGCTGTGTGGACGACCCTGCCCTCATCTAGACCTTATTAACTCTTTCAAAGAAGTCTACCAGGTTTAGGAGACATGATCTACCTTTTACAAATCCGAATTGGGTAGCATCCAGAGTTTGGAGGTTACCAATGTCTTTGTTTATGAGTTCCATAATGATACACTCCATGGCCTTGCAGACCAGGCTTGTCAGGCTTATAGGTCGATAGTTCCCGGTGTCTGTGGTGGTTCCTCCTTTGTGGAGTGGGATAACCATTGCTGTGCACCATTCTGTGGGCACATAGCCTGTGGTGAGGCTGCGATTGAACATGGATTTTAGGTGGGGGGCTAGTTCATTTTGGAGTTTGTGTAAGACTCAGCCTGGGATGTTGTTCGGTCCCCATGGATGCTGCATCCAGTCATCAGAGTTTTATACTTATTGTCTAAAAATGCATGCTGATGCAAAATTTGTTAGTCTAGTAACTTTTACGTGGATTAGAGCAAAATTTAAAATGTGTTCCTCATTTTAAGACTTTATTATGCTATCATTTTATCACTGAATAGAATTCTTCAGCAAAGACATTGAGAGTTATAGTATCAGTTATTCTGCCAGTATGTATAAAAAAAAAAACCAAACCAGTACAAACGAAAAACTACTGCAGGAAACAAGTTAGAGAGTTCAAACAGCCAACAAAAGCAAACCCAAAGGGGTACGCAAAAGTATTTTTAACGTATCCAAAGTTTATTAAAACCAAGCAACGTTTTCGTCACCCTACTCGAGCAACTTCATCAGAATAAAATACAGAACACAAGTGTATTCACTTTTAAAATCTCGTACAATGGGTGCCAAAAAGTACTAACCAATCAGTATTAAATCTCATGAATAATACATCAAGTAAGACACCACTAATACAAACATTAAAAGGTCTTTATAAACCTTTCCTAAAAATTCTATAAAGGAACATAAAGCACAGGCAGCATGCAATAAAAATTATACAACTGTGGTACAACAAGTACTCCAGGTGTAAACGCAAATTCCATTCATTGTATCTGTATATATGATATATAATAGATAAGCAAAAGTAAACAAATCTAGATAAGCCATAATACTGAATCACAATTATCTAAGATGTATTAGTAAAGTAAAATAAGAGTACGTAAAATAAAAAAACACTGTTTGTTTATCTCAAGCAGCTTTTTAGTTTGAGAACACATGCAATGTTGCAATTGTCACTTTGACCTGGGTGCGAAAAAGCATTTAAAAATAATTGCCATTCCAATTCGTGGCATTCTAACATGAGGGAAGTAGGACCCCCTCTCATGTTATGAGCGACATGGTCAATAGCTACAAATTGAAAAGAATGATCTGGTTTTAAACTGATATGTTTAGCTAAAGCATTTTCAACTTTGTTCTTAATGATTGCATAAGAGTGCTCATAAACTCTGTCCCGGAACTTTCTGTTTTTCCCACGTAAAATGCGGGACAGCTTTTACAAACAGCTAATATAACACTCTTAGAGTTGCAATCAAACTTGTGTAAAATCTGATATTTTTTACTAGCTATTGTAAATGTGCTGTCGCTTTTGATGTATTTACACATCTTACAGGCTCCACAAGGAAAGCAGCCTGATGTTCTACTGTTTAGTCTCATTCTATTTCAATTTCAATAGTCAATACAAGTCGTATCAAACTTGTATGTAAATTTAAAAAATGTAGTAGTAGAATTTAAATATTGAATAAGTTTGTCAGCCACTAGTCTATCACCTTTAAGGATGATAAAAATATCATCCAGAAACCTCGTATAGTATATTAAAGAGTCCCTAATATCGGGTTTGTCGAATATGTACAATTTTTCCCAATATGCCACAAAGAAATTCGCCAAGCTCCCTCCACATGGTGAGCCCATGGCTACACCATGTTTTTGTAGGAAGTATTGGCCATTAAATGTAAAAAAGTTGTTAGTTGTCGAGATTTTAAAAGTGAATACACTTGTGTTCTGTATTTTATTCTGATGATGTTGCTCGAGTAGGGCGACGAAAACGTTGCTTGGTTTTAATAAACTTTGGATACGTTAAAAATACTTTGCATACCCCTTTGGGTTTGCTTTTGTTGGCTGTTTGAACTCTCTAACTTGTTTCCTGCAGTATGTATAAAAACCCTGAAAAAGAAACCATCCCTGAAGATAGGAAGCATCAGCTCTTCTTAAACTCCAAGGTTTGCACTGAGATCAGTCACCCTGGGTTGCTGATCTCTCTAGTGCTTACTTTGCTTATGTTCATTACAGCTTTGCCCTAGCAGGGTCATATCACAGTCTTGTTCAGGTTAAAGGGTGTAATTGAAAATTAACACATTTTTTCTCCTCATTTTTCCCCAATCAACAGCAGCTTTTGTGGGGCCTCCACACAGCCAGTGATGATTAAGGGGCCCCTGTAGCCACAGCTACTGGAGGTACCTAATGCTGGCTATGTTAATTTTAGTGAAGAGGATGTCCACCGACAGGGCTTAACTAGGCCTGGGATATTCTGTCATTGGTAAAATATTTAATGAAATTGTAAAGCTTCTTACTTGACATAATATTGCTACTGTAACTAAAAATCTTTGAATTCTGAAGGAGATAATTCAAACTTGCTATACTAGCTTTTACTGGTTTAGCAGACATATTACCAAATAACAAGATAATATAACTTGCAGTGGTTGGGGGCCCCAGCGACCGCAGGGTTCGCTGGTGCCTAAAGCCAACTATGAGTAAATGGTCAATTAACTTAAAAATATAAATATAATAAAGTAAGCAGTACTCCTCTGCTTCACATGGAATCTGTTCTACTACAGGAATAATACACCATAAAGTAAAAAAAAAGAAAAGTTTTAACACACGCCAGGCAGCATGCCAAATGAGTGCAAAATGATTTAGATTTGAGCATGTTCACCACAGCAGTATTGACTATGCAGGCATTATGTATGAAAGCCAATCTACTGCTCAGAGATGTGTATCATTACTCACCACCACTGGTGGAATATATTTACCCAGTACCCACTGACTATAATTGGAGTAGAAATACACATCCTGTTACTCTAAGACAGGACAGAAACAGCATCACACACACTGATGGCATGACACCTAAAAAAACTGCATTCCACTACACTAAAAAAGGCTAATGATCATAGTCAACATATGCCAGAACTACTAAAAAATGAAACTGTTAAATATGGAACATTTTATTAATGCAGGATACTTTCTTTAGGAAATCGGTAGAACTTAACATGTACTATCCAATACAGGGTATTAATGAACAAGGATGGCCTGGTAACTAGCTCCAGGCTTCATGGCAGCATATTAAGCTGCTGTGACCCACAGACTGAAAAAAAAAAGCAAACAAAAAAGGCCGTCATCTTGTTTGTGCTTTGTAAATGCAGCTATTTAGCGAGTATCAAATAAAAAGAAAAAAGAAAATAAAAGCTATTTTACCCATAGGTTTTAAAATGTTGCTTTTAGTCAGCACAGGGAAATAAATAAGACAAAAGTAATGCAGTTAACTGTAGCAAGTAGGCAAATGGACACTGCATACCTGAGAGTGAGAGAAGATGTGGGTGTGTTAGGGAGGATTCAGTTTACAGTTAATTTTTTTTATTAATTCATTTCTTCACAGTAAGACATCTGATGTGTCTACAAACAAGAAAGTAGCTGAAATTGTTGGGTGCATTTGTTTGTGTGAGTTTCTGTATATATTTATGTGCATGTCTGTCTGAGTTTCTGTGCCTCTGCATTAGTATATGAACATATGTATCCATTTGTGTACATCTGTGTTTCTGTATGTATGTAAGAGACTGTTTCTGCCTCTGCATCTATTTTTGTGCATGTATGTGTATGTATGTACGTTAAGTACTTACACGAGTTATACTTTGTACCTAAAATATATCCTCTAACAATTGCATATCCTTCAACAGCTTTGAAATACATTAAGCAGAGGAATAATTTTACAACAAAATATTAAAAAAATATGAACATACTACTGATAAAACAAATACAAACCAATAAAACAACCCATTTTCTAAGCACCATAATGCCCTCCAGGATGGGAATTACAGGGAAGTAATGGACCTTCCAGGGATGTGGAGGTCCAAAACCACAGGCATGAGGTCTCACATACAGTCTGTTAATTTCCTGCAACACCCACCTTCTTAAGCATTATTGCTTGCTTAATCTACCTTTAATTCTCAGAATCCCCTTGAGTACCCATTTCCCTATAGGTCCCTTCTGACTCAGTTACACAGCAAACTTTTTCACTTTTTCTAGCATGTCGAAGGGTCAGTTGCTAGCGTCCTCTCCTGTTCAGCTGGTAAATCTGGGCATATTGAGGCAATGTTACAATTGCCTCATGTACACAGACAACCCACTCCTTCTCCCACAAAACACAAATACATGTGAGAGATGCAACTATATAGCCAAACTGGAGGCTAAGCTCTCTCAACTCAGGACTGGCAAGACCAGACAGGAGGAGAAGGAAACCACGCACACCACAAACCCAGTTTCACATAGAACTATCACAACTGCAAAACAAACACATAAACACACAAAGACATACTCGGAGGCACTGATCAAAAATCTACCAAAACTACAGAGGCCTCCAAAGCAGACACCCAAGCAACTGCCACCTCAAGACATAAGACATGCAACACATAGTTCTCAAAGTCAGTGTGCTAAACAGTCACAGCCCTTAAGGCCAAACACAATGCCAGACACACTTGTTATAGGTGACTCCATAGTCAGACACACTGACGTCCCACTCACCAGACTGAACAAGGAAAAGATCACAGTAAGCTGCCTGTCAGGCGCTAGAATCCGCCACATAACACAAGCACTCAGGTCACCCCAAAGCAAGTACAAGTAAGACTCAGTCATTGTCCATGCCGGTGTGAATGACCTGAGACATACCTCCCTGGACTACATGAAAAGAGACATAGAGGAGCTCTCAGATTATGTAGCCCAGGCCGGTATGACCCTGACCAGTATCCTACCCTCACCAAGAATGATGCCACAATACAGAGACAAAATGATCAGCTTTAATAATTGGCTTAATTACTGGTGTCATTCTAAGGGGATCCAATGTCTGTCTGCCTGGGATGACATGCTTGACAAGCCACGCTGCTTCGCAAGGGACGGCTTGCACCTGTCACCCTGGGCTTCTGGATATTGGCAAAGGCTCTTGCCACCCCATAGTGCCTTTTTAGGCAAGGCTCAAATGATAAACCTACCGCCCTAGAAAACAAAAATGGAGAAAAACTAAGGGTAATACTGCTCAATGCCAGAAGTCTAAACCTCAAGATGCAGCCTCGAAGCCCTCCTCAGTATGGAGAACATTGATGTCTGTGCTGTGACTGAAACCTGGTTCAAGGCTCCTGAGAGCACCCCAGCACTATCAGGTTATACCTCATATCATGCGTTCCGGCCCCAAAATCCGGACCGAACCACAAAAGGAGGGGGAGTATCCATATTCATAAAGGATACCCACACCTTCAGGTTAGTGGCAACGCACGAAGCATCGGAGACCATCCAGGTGCAATTAACCATAGGTAAAACTGCCCTACAGTTTGTAGCATGCTACAGACCACCTTCTCAAACTCAGGAAACCCACACAGCCTTCCTGAAGACACTGGAGAGTATGAATGTCTCTCCAAACACCATCATATTGGGTGACTTCAACTACCCAAACATAGACTGGGAACATTACTCAAGCACCAACACCCTAGCCCAAAGGTTCCTGGAGTTCATAAACTCAAATGCTATGGAACAACTAGTCACCATTCCCACAAGAGGAGAAAATATACTAGACCTGATCATCACAAACATGGGGACAAAATGCTCCACACCAGAAGTATATCCCTCATTGGTGAGATCAGACCATAAATTAATCTCACTGGAGATCCACATCCCGCCCCACCCCAGCAAAAGACCACAGTGAAGAACTTCTCAAAAGCAAACTTCACACTTCTTAAGACTGGAGTGGTATCCTTCAAGGCCCCGAGCCAGTGGAAACCACAACCCACGCTGCTGAAACCCTTACAAATGCCTTCTACGAGCACCTCCAGGAATGTATGGATCAAGCAATCCCTAATAAAATCAAGACCCTTTCCACCAAAGGCAGTCGCCGGTCTGGTGGACCCCAGCCATAAACAAACTCTACAACAAGAGGAGAAAGCTACTACATGACAGAGCAAAATCCCTAAAGGGAAGGCATCTCTGATCAATACTAGCAAAAACTACGATCACTCATAAAATCATCCAAGGCCAACTTTGAGAGAAAAATCGCTAATGACACAAAAGACAATCATAAGGCCTTCTTTAGCTATGTTAGAAACCTGGGTGGAAACTCCCAGATATGCTCAGAATTAGTCCAAAATGATAAAAAATCACTGAACCCACAGACATTGCCAACATACTGGCAGACAGGTTCAGTGCAAATTTCTCCCTCCCTCCCCAAAAGGAGAAATATCTATCCCACCAGAGTCTAGCCTCCCAAACATCTCAGATGCCCAGGCGAGAGCTGCTCTCTCTAAAGCAAAAAAACAGCATCAATGGGACCGGACGGTGTCCCCGGCTGTGTGCTACATGAACTCAATGAGGAACTAAACCCACACATAAGGCTGCTGTTTAATCTTAGCCTTACTACAGGATACGTACCCAAAGAATGGCGTACGGCAACTGTGGTCCCACTCCACAAAGGCGGTGCTTCTACGGACCCTGGAAATTACCGCCCCATAAGCTTGACGAGCCTTGTCTGCAAAGCTATGGAGAGGATCATAATGGAACTCATAAATAAAGACATTGGGGACCTAAAGACACTGGATCCTACCCAATTTGGCTTTGTCAAGGGCAGATCCTGCCTCTTGAACTTGGTTGACTTTTTCGAAATAGTCACTAAGGCCAATGATGAGGGTAAGGCAGTTCACACAGCCTACCTTGACCTAGCAAAAGCGTTCGACACAATACCCCACTCAGGCATCATAGAAAAGCTCACCAGCTTAGATGTAAACCCATATGTCACAAGATGGGTTGCAAACTGGCTCAAGGACAGAACACACAGGGTTAGAGTTGCTGGTGCCATGTCAGACTCTAAGCCGGTCACGAGCTGTGTCCCACAGGGCTCAGTCCTGGGCCCCCTCTTGTTCGGCATTTATTTTTCTGAAGTGCAGGCAAACATAGGGGGATTGTGGCTGACAAAATTTGCAGATGACTGCAAACTGGGCACCATAATTGACACTCCATCAGACACAGACATCCTCCAGAGAGGTCTCATAGAAATGGATAACTGGTGCCAGAGCCATGGCCTTACACTAAATGCCAAAAAATGTATAGTCATACCCTTTGGGAAAAACAAGGTAACCCCTAATTACCACATAGGTGGTAATCCATTAAACACGGAAGAAGTTATCAGGGACCTGGGGACCCAAGTTGACAGTAACCTCTCTTTTGACACTCACATTGCCAAAGTGGTTAGGAAGACCTTCTACATTGCCCACCTGATCATGAAGGGATTCACATCCAGATCAGGAGAGGTCATTGTACCTCTGTACTCTTCACTTATCAGACCAATGATTGAGTACAACGCCCCATTCGGAATGTATCTTACCCGACACCTGCAGCAGTTGGAAAGACCCCAAAAGTTCCTCACCAAAAGGATAAAGGGGCTCAAACATATGTCATACGATGCCCGACTGAAGAAACTCCAGCTCTATTCAGTTGCATACCGTCTGCTCAGAGGTGATCTGTGCCTGACATACAAGGCCATGTCCAATCCGGAATTAATGGACATGCTCCACCTCAAAAAATCCAAATCCACCAGAGCCACGAGCAAGAGACTTAAACCTCAACACGGATATAAATAGGACGTGCTGGAGGGACAGATTCATCACCCAGAGACTCCCTACACTATGGAACAGAATCCCAGTCCATGTGAGGCAGAGCCCCTCACTGACTCTGTTCAAGAGAAATCTTGACGAGTGGATGGGAGATCGTAGGTTTACCCCGGGAATCATCTCTGTGTCACTGCTGGACAGAGGCACAGCAAACTAATGGGTATAGTATTCTCATCCTAAGGGGTGGTGAAAGCCACACACACTCTGGCTAGGCTTATAAATGCCCTAGGGCAGATAGCCTAGTATGAACCTATGAACCTAGCCTTGAAAACTACTTAAGGACTATAAAAGTATTAGTCTTACCCACTATTTATTTTATCCATTCTTGTTAACAGTGTAAGTGAACTGATCCAACAGGTCATTTTCAGCCTCCACAGAAAATATATAAAGAAAAACAATTTAAAAAAAACTTAACTGAGAAGTGAAAGCCACATTGTTTGTCAAATGTGCTTTCATCAGAACATTATACACCACAGAAATGTTTCTGATGTCTACATTCAATTAATGTATCATTTTAGTTTCATCAAGCTCAGGTAAGAGTGGGGGTATGGAAGATTCTATTTTCTCTTAAATTATACTGGTTTCTATTACTGTTGTGTAATCCTGCAGTTAGCATATGTATACATGCAAAGGTGTGTAGGGAACCTACACTGCCAAAAAGCATTTTTTTATTTGTTCAATATTTCAATGGATGTGGTAAGCAGTTTTAAATGAATATGCTATTCACCGAGATCAGGCAACAGTGGGGTTAAGGAAGTTTCTCCTTAACTACATTGTTGTGCAATCTGTAGTCAATACACTTAGAGATACGACATTATAAGGATGAATTAGGTTCCTGCAATAGTTTTGGTGATGACCTAAGGCAGACCTTTTATTATAACTAACAGTATTCCCTCTTAAAAATAAAATTATAATCCTCTGTATTATTAATCCTAATCAGGGCTCTGGATCATATCCATTGTCATGTGTTCAATTTATCTTGAGAACACAGCTGGAGACAAGAATGACTTGAGACCCAGTCACAATTCTTTAACACACACAAGGAGTTTTTAACTGTTAATATACAACAATATTAAAAAATAGGTGATCAGCATCACACTTTGCTTCTGGCTACTGTTCTATGTCAGCTTTAATGCATGTTACAGCTTTTAAAGCGGCTAATTGGTTTCCTCCACAACTTCATGGTGACTGAACAAGCTTTCCTTAGTTATAACAGCTGTGTACATACAAAAGAACCTTGCTATAATATGATGATTTTCCAGATTTCAGATTGCAGTCAGAGCACTGGTGTTGTCATTACTGGCATGCACTATACATACATTCAGGTAAATGTTATGCTGTCAGGTTATGTTCTTACTACAAGGGCAGAAAAGAAGAACGGCAGAACAGAAAAAGCAGAAAATACTGAAGGACTGAAGAAGGCAAAAAAGGGGAAATATTGCAAAAAAAGAAGTTATGTACTCACCATAATGTTCCATGTGTGTTGTCCATCTTGCCTTCATTCTTAACTGGTTGGTTCGGAACTGATCCTCGGTTCCAACTCGACCTTGTACAAAAGCTCAAGGTTTTCTACAAGCTTGTGGCTGAAAAACCCTATCCCATCATGCCCTATGAAAGCTCCCCAGATCTTGTTTGCTGATGTAAAAAAGGTACTAAAACTATGGAATACCTTATAGAGCAATCAGACAGGTCAGAGAACATTAACTACCAATTGTATCTGCTCGGTCCTCCAGGAGCCAAAGGCTGGGGGAAGGAGAGTGGCACACATGGAACGTTATGGTGAGTACATAACTTCTTTATGAGATGTTGTGCTATCTCGCCTTCATTCTTAACTGGTTGGGACATCGTCCCTAGCACCATATTTCTGGGATGGCTCAAGGGAGAATATTCTTCAGAACAGTGGACCCAAAAGAGGCCCTGTTCCTGGAGGCCAAATCCACTTTGTAATGAGTGATAATGAGGCCTCGCCCATGTTGCTGCAGCACAAATGGTATCAACTGGTAGTCTCGCCTGAAAGGCAGAAGAGGTTGCTATGACTCTTGCAGAATGACCTTTTACTTTATGGGAGAGTTCTTTGTTTTGAAATTGGTAAGTAAAGGTAATACAATCTGACAGCCATTTCAAAAGTGTGACTTGAGACAAAAGAGCACCTTTCTTAGAGTCTGAAAATGATACAAATAACTGGTCAGATTTTCTGAAATCCTTTGATCTAAGTAAGTAAAAACCTAATTGTCTATGTAGATCTAGTTGGTGTAGCATACATTCTGCCTTGTTGCCATAGTAGGGAAAAAAATGGTGGTTCTATGGATTGGTTCAAATTAGATTCTGAGCATACTTTGGGTAGAAAGGATGGGTTTGTTTGTAGGGATACTCTGTCTTTGTGGAAAAGCATGTAGGGGGGGCTTTACAGACAATGCTCTGAAACTCTTCTAGCAGAAGTAATGGCTGTCAAAAGAATAGCCGTCCAAGTCAAATACTTAAGATCGCAGGATAATGCAGGTTCAAATGGGGGAAGAATCAAATGGGTTACAACAAAATTCAGGTCCCATGGTGCTGGAGGGGCTTTAATGGGTGGTCTTAATAAAATAGTGCCTTTAAGAAACACTTTGCAAAGTCTGTGGGACATCACATTCGGGCCTGATTCACCTACATGGAAATTAGATGTCGCTGCTAACTGAACTCGAATAGTAACTGCAGCTGCACCTTCATTAAATAGCTTTGCTAAGAATTCAAGGATGGACGCTACTGGGGTAGAGAAGGGGTCCATACGATTATTCAAGGCCCAAGAAGAAAATCTTTTCCATTTGCTCATATATGACTTTCTTGTTGAAGCCTTATGAGACGAGATCAGGACATGCTTCACTGATGGAGAAAGGTCAGGGAGCCTGGCTATGTTTGGAATTGGAGCAGCCAAGCTATGAATTTGAAGGTTTGCAGGGAGGGGGGGGGGATCGCCTGCCTATTTTTATATGGTAGTACGCATCCTGGAGGTCTACAGAGCACATCCAATTGTCTTGTCACAGAAAAGGGAGTATCAACTGCAGTGTTACCATCCAGAACTTTGACTTTCTTACTGACTTGTTTAATTTGCTGAGAACCAGGATAGGTCTCCAGTCCCCTGTTTTCTTTGGAACTAAAAAGAATCTTGAGTAAGTTCCGGATCCTGTTTGGTGTGACTCTTTTTCTTCTAGCAACTTTTGTATTTCTAGAGTTGCTTGTTCCCTCTGACTGGGTGGAACATCCGTGTGCTTTTTATGTTTGGGAAGGGGAAAGAAAAGGGTATGGAGTAACTTTTGGATATAGTGCTTTGTACCCACCTGTCTTTTACTTTTAGCCAGGCTTCTGGGTACAAACATAAGCAACCCCAGACTGCCTCCAGATATGAACAGGCAGGCCTCCTTTCAGGAGTGCTGAAAGGGCTTACCAAGGAAGAATTCCTTGTCACCCTGATTTTGTGGACCCCCCCCCCCCCATCTGCCACATGGCCGACATCTATTACTGATTCCCCCCTCTGCCCCTGGGAGAAGAATCATCAGAAAGCATTGGGAGGAAGATGCCCACTGCCATACTATCAGGGTCTCCTGACGTGTGCCCCAGAAAGCTCTCTTGGATTTTTAGAACCACATTTTTTCTCCCTTCTGACCATTTGGATAAGGTCTAGAAGGTAGGGAAAAACAGACTCCTATGGCAGAGAGTGTTTTTATTTCTTGTTCATATCTGGTCAGTTTATCTTTGACTTTTGATCCGAGCATGGGCAAGCCGTCGAAAGGGGCATTAACAAAGGAAGATTTAAAGAGCTCTGCAAAATCACACAAGTGCATCCAGGAATGTCTCCTTATGGAAATTCCTGAACCCGCTGCCCTACTTGCCCCATCTGCTGCATAAGAAATGAGTTTCATGGAGGAGTTGACCACTAAATTTACGGTAGAGAGCCGAGAGAAAACCTTCTCTGATACCCCTTCAGCTACTGAACCTTGGAGAGCATCTCCAAGTTCCTTCAGGACATCTCTCTGAAATCTGGTAAAGTGGGTGAGATAATTCAGCAATTTAAGTACAAAAGTCGCTGAAGAAAAGGTGCAGTTTCTATATCTGTCCATCGTACAAGACTCCTTGTTCGGTGGATGGACAGAAGAGGATGTCTCTGAAACTTCCGTTTTGGTGGCTGCCTCCACCACCACCACATTAGCATCTACTAGGACTCCTTTTGTTAGAAAACTTTTGTCTGTGGGAGACATGATGAATTTGTTTGGCCTCCGAGGAACAGGCTCCACTGAGTCTGGAGACTCCCACGCCTTTCGACAAACTAGGTCAATCAGTTCGTCGAAAGGCAAACACACCCAAGTGGCAGAAGGGTGAGACCCAAAAACCTTCATGTCTACAGACTCCTCTCAGAAGGGAAGATGGGCTTCAGCCGCCTCTCTGTTTAAGTATTTCCAGGATGTCCGCAAAGGAATCATCCTCAGAGGGTGACAGTGGGGACCCTTCAGACTCATCAAGGTCTGTATCTGATGTGATGGACTCCTCTGGGGGGTCTAAATGCTTCCTTTGTATAGTTTCTTCTGACGGACCTCTTCAGAAGGGTATTCTGGACAGGTTTTGGAAGAAAGGGGTTCACCCAATGGGGCATCCTGAGGCCTAGGGTCTCTGCATCTCTGTGAATGCAGTGGTGCCGAGACAGACACTGGTGCCTTTGGGAGAAGAATGTCCAGACCTGAGATTGGACCTGTCTATGGAGACAGCACTCTCCTCATCACTTCGAACGCACCGTGCCCCTGATATGAGGAAGCACCCGGCTCTGAAAAAACAGACGGCATCCCCTGTAACCAAGGGGTTTGGCTCCGAGGCATATGTAGGAGCCGAGCTCACCTGTGCCAAAGCCCCGAGAGGCAAGTTCAGATTTGACAAAGTACAGTTTTGTACCTACCATAAATGTAGATGTCCGATAGATATGCAACTGCAGTCATAACATATGGGTTGTCCTGCCTCAGGCAGCCCTCGGTCGGCCAGATTCCAAAGTCTGGGTCCGGCGTCGGCTGGTGTCGCCTCCTCTCCGACGTCAGAACGGCTGGAGTATAAAGGCATCGGCCGACGCCATCTTCTTCAGTGTTTCTTGCCCCAGATGCCAGGTGCCCTCCTAGGAAGGCTAAATTTGGTGAATGGATAAAGAATTCCATACATGCACAACAGTAATAAACAGATACACCATAGAGATACCCCCAGCTAATAGGAATAGGGGTAGTGGACCCATAAAGAAGGTTGCAGAGGGGTAGGAGGGTGAGAGAATCCGACTGCAGTTGCATATCTATCGGACATCTACATTTATGGTAGGTACAAAACTGTACTATGTCCTTCAAGAATGCGACTGCAGTCATAACATATGGGTTGAATACCGTAGTCAAGCTGGGGGTGGTTGGAATAAGAAAGTGATGGTGTAGCTAAAATGCCCTGCAGGACTGCCGAAGCAAAGCCTGCTCGAGATCTGGAGTATAAAGGCAGGTTGTAGTGCTTGGTAAATGTATGCACGGAGCTCCATGTAGCAGCCTCTAGAATGTCCTTTGTAGCCACTCCTCTTAGGAAAGCTGTGGATGTGGCTATAGCTCTGGTGGAGTGTGGCCTAATATTGGCTGGCACACCTTTTCCATGAAAGGAATAGCAGAATCTGATGCAGTGTCCAATCCATTTGGAAATTGTTTGTTTGGAGATTGCTTTTCCTTGTACTCCAGCAGCATAGGCTACAAGCAGTTGGTCAGACTTTCTGGTGGCCTTAGTTCTGTCCAAGTAGTAGCGTAGTTGCCTGTGTATGTCCAAAGTATGCAGCAGTGCTTCCCCCCTGTTTTGAGGATTGGGGAAGAAAGTAGGCAGGTGAATGGCTTGATTTAGAGACACCCTGGAAATTACTTTTGGCATGAATGAAGGATTGGTTCTTAGAGAGACTCTGTCCTGATGAAAAATGAGAAAAGGAGGTACTGCCATGAGTGCCTGTATCTCCGAGACCCTTCTTGCTGATGTGATTGCCAATAGGAAAACCGTTTTCCATGAGAGAAATTGCATTTCTGAAGTTGCTGCTGGTTCAAAGGGAGGAAGAGTTAATTTTTCCAAGACGAAGTTGAGGTCCCATGCAGGTACTGGCGGTTTCCTGGGAGGTTTGATATTCTTTATCTCCCTTAGGAACTGCCTTAGCAAAGGATGTGAAAAGACAGGTGGATCACAATTGTATTTTGCTGAGATTGCTGAGGCATGAATCTTTATGGAAGAATATGAGAGACCAGTATGAAACATTTCAGCCAAGTATTCCAATATCTGAGGTATACTCAATACTGTTGTATCCTGACCCCTGTTAGCATTCCAGATGATGAATCTCTTCCACTTGGCTGAATAGGTTTTTCTGGTGGAAGGTCTGTGTGCTTCCAGTAAGATCTCTTGAACTTTTTTGGAAAGAGAGCTATCGGAAGGAGTTATGGTAACCTCCAGGCTGTCAGATGCAATGTTCTCAGGTTTTGATGAACCGTCCTGTAATTGTGTTGTGTTAGAAGCAGAGGCCATAGGGGCAGAGGCCACGGTTTGGTCCGAGTTATGCTCAACAGCAATGGGTACCAGTGCTGCCTTGGCCAGTCTGGAGCTATCAAAATGCCTGTTGGTTGTTCTGCTTTGATCTTCAGTATCACCTTGGTCAGCAGTGGTAGAGGAGGGAATGCATAAATTGCTAGGGACTTCCAGCTGAAGGAGAGAGCATCCGTTTTCCAGGCTAGAGGATGGTGGGTCCTTGTACAGAACTTTTCCAGGTGATGATTCGTGTGAGAAGCAAAGAGATCTATGTCCGGTCTTCCCCATGTCCTTGTTATTTGTGAGAAAATGTGAGGATGCAGCATCCATTCGTGTGGATCCAAGAAATTTCTGCTCAGCTTGTCCGCCAGTACATTGTCCTTGCCTGGCACAAACTGGGATTGCAGATGTATCTTCAGACTTAGGGATTTTTCCCAAAGAATCATTGTTAGTCTGCAGAGGGGATAAGAATGAGTGCCTCCCTGCTTGTTTATATACCACATAACAGTGGTGTTGTCTGTCCTTATTAGCAAATGCCTTTGTTGAAGTGATTTTTCGAAAGTCTCGAATGCATGTATCACTGCCAACATCTCTTTTTGGTTTATGTGCAGATGCCTTTCCCCTGGTGTCCATTGACCTTGAATGCATTTGCCCTCCATGTGCGCCCCCCATCCATGGTCTGAGGCGTCTGTTGTAATCATTTGACCTGCTTGAGGTTTGTTGAAAGACAAGCCTTTGTTTAACTGACTTGCTTGAGCCCACCACAAAAATTCTCTTTGCAGACATGGAATGAGTGGGATTACGTCCTCTAGGCTTTGGCTGTGTTGGGACCATAAGCTTTTTAAGTACCATTGCAGCTTTCTCATAAGAAGTCTTGCCAAAGGTATCAGAAGAATGCAAGATGCCATGAACCCCAGGGCCTGCAGGATTTTCCTTGCAGTTGGCTGGGAGAGCTTTGCTAGGCCTTTGAAGTACTCTGGTAACTGCTGTTGTTTTTCCTCTGAGAGATGAGCCATCTGTGTTTTTGTGTCCAGTTTGGCTCCTAGGAAAATAATCTGTTGGGATGGCAGAAGTCTTGATTTCTGAATGTTGACTGTGTATCCCAAGGCCTGTAGCAATTGAATGACATAGTCCAAGTTTGCTATCAAGGTTTGTTTGTTGTCTGCTTGTATGAGGCAGTTGTCCAGGTAGGGGTATATTTGAATTCCCTGGAGTCTGCAGTGTGCCACTACTGATGCCAGGCATTTCGTGAACACTCTGGGCGCAGTAGATAAGCCAAACGGCAATGCTGAGAATTGATAATGCTCTGTCCCTGCAAGAAATCTGAGGTATCTTCTGCAGCTTTGTCTGATTGGGACATGCAGGTATGCCTCCTTGAGGTCCAGAGTGACCAGCCAAGACCCTTTGCCCAGTATGGGAAGGAGTTGCTGCAACATCAGCATTTTGAACTTTGGCACAATGAGATAAGTATTCAGAGTAGACAAGTCCAGTATAGGTCTCCATTTGTTTTCCTTTCTTGGAACAAGGAACAGTCTTGAATAAAATCCCTGGCCTTGTTCCTGTGGAGGGACCTTTTCTATTGCTTTTATATTTAACAGCTTTGAAACTTGAATGAGTGCCTCTGCCCTTTGATGAAGTGGCAGGTTTGGCATGCCTTGTCTTATTGGTAAAGTATGGAAGTGGAATCTGTAACCTTTGTCTATTAAATCCAGAATCCAGTTGTCCTTGGTTAAGATATGCCAGTTTTTGAGAATAAGGATAATTTTCCGCCCAAAGGTGCTTCTCTTTGAGCCTTTGTAGACGGTATGAAAGTCAAGTCATTGTGGTTGTCCTTGTGGTGCAGCTGGACTGCCTGCGCCACTTCTCTGATTTGGTGGTTGCCATTGGCGGCCCCTGTAGGAGCCTCGGTATTGCCCTCTACCTCGGGCACGCCTGTTTTTCCCCTTTGAAACTTGTCAGTGTCTGGAAAGGACCAATTCTTTGAAGGCCAATTCCTGCTGAATCTGGGTGGCTGAACCTGGAGAAAATCTTTGACTGTCTGTACTGATTTAGCTTTTTCCTCAATGGACTTCAACACATCTAGTGCATTAGCACCAAAAAGCTTCTGTTTTTCCAGAGGTGCATCAAGTAACTTTACTTTAACATGGTCTGGCAGTGGCTGTTCTTTTAGCCAAGCATGTCTACGTATAACAGCCCCAGTCATAGCTGCCCTACATGAAGCCTCCAATGCATCATAACCACACTGAAGAAAATGATTGCTAACCTGCTGAGTGTTATGTACTAGATCCTGCAATGCCTTTCTATCAATAGGCTCAGGAGAGGCTAGCTTTTTCTGTAAATCATCCAGTAAAAAATCCTGGTACTGAAACATATGAAAAAGGCAGTTAAGTGACCTCATGGCCAGGGTGGTAGAGGTATAAACTTTTTTACCCCATCTCTCCAGGGACCTAGCTTCCCTATCCGCTGGCAGTGGATTCTTGGCTGTGGAAGTAGCCACTCCCTTGGGGCCCTGTGAAATAGTTTCTAGATCCACAGAATGGGCCTTAAAGAGATGTTTGTGGGTGTCAGGGACCCTATAATATCTGTCTGGTTTGACAGGAGCAGGAGGGAGAGAATCAGGGTTAGCACTGGAGTCGGAGAAAAACATCATCCAGGACATCCATAACTGGAGGGATAGCTAAAGGTCTGTGCTGGGGTAGCTTGAGGAAGGTACGTAGCCTTTTCCTGGAATCAGAGAATTCCTGACCCTGCCATTTAAAATGCTCCCTCATAGAGTGTAGGACTTCACCGAACAAAAAATCCTCTGGAGGAGAGGCAGAGGGAATTGATTCCTCAGCATCAGAGTCCTCATAGGCCTGGAAGGATTCTTCTTGGGTATCTGAATGCTCAGAATCCCCAGAGGCTTCATCTGAAGAGAGGTTGTCGGCCTGCTCAGTTCTGGGCCTTTTCTCTGCAGGCGGCTGAGAACCTCTGTCTGGATGAGGCTGAGACCCCCTGATAAGAGAAATAAGATCTGCAGCAAGAGACATGATCTGTTTATCAGAAGAAGGGGCCTGGGCAGTAGGTTTAGGATGGGCCTTGGCCTGGCTGGCGGCCTTAGCACGTGCAAAGGCCTTGATGGACATGGATACAGGAGGCCTAGCTGCCCCACGTGCAGGAGTAACCTTGTCCACAGGAATGGTGTCGGGTAGATCCAGAACTTCGGTTTCTGGAGGAAAGTCAACAACCGGCAGCGGTGTAGACTCCGAGACCGAAGGACGAGTTAACGCTGTGTCGTCGGCCTGGAGCGGTTGAATTACCGCTTCCGAAGGGACCGAAGCACTCGCGGAGGGTTTAGGAGGAATATCGGTGGAGGACGCGGGCCGAGGATGTCGGTCCCGGTCCTTTCGTTTTTTGGAAGATTGAGTAGTTGGTTGTTCCGACGGCATGATATAAGCGAAAGATTCACCGAAAAAGTCTTCGGCAAATTCTGCCCGGCGCCTGAGAGTGCACTTATTAAAGCAAGCACAGGCCGAGACGTCGTGGTCTGGGCCCAGGCAAGGTAGGCAATAAAAATGGAAGTCCTTATGAGGTATTTGTTTACCACAAGACAAACAATTATTAACTTTCTCAATTTGTTCTGACATCGGCTGAGGCAAGAAAAAATGTTCCCCAACGGGGTACTTAGCTTTTAGATGACTTTGGTACTGAAAACACAGGAGCTGACCGACCGGCACTTGCGAACTGCTTCTGCTTCGGGCACCGCGCGGCAAGAAAGACTGAAGAAGATGGTGTCGGCCGATGCCTTTATACTCCAGCCGTTCTGACGTCGGAGAGGAGGCGACACCAGCCGACACCGGACCCAGACTTTGGAATCCGGCCGACCGAGGGCTGCCTGAGGCAGGACAACCCATATGTTATGACTGCAGTTGCATTCTTGAAGGATATCTGTCTGATCAGGCTCTCTTCCCCGGATCCGACCGCAGAGCGTCGGCTCCTAGACTCCTTGAGTTAAGATGGAACCAAGGATGTCAGAGCAGTAGTCAGACCTGAAGATACTGAGATAGGTTTCGGCTCTGACGGATTCACTACGATCAGTTCTGGACATTCTGGCTCCAAGGTCCGAGATCGGATCAGAGGAGGAATCGATGGTGAAAGGGTAGGTTTGGTCAGTTCCAAAGCCCTCTGGGTTTGATCCGACAACAGTTTGGCAAGCACCAGTGTTCTTAACAGCCTCTGCACCATGCAAACCACATCATCATTGGAGAGGCTGCTGGAGGATCGAGAGGAAGGAGCAGGAGATCTACAGGAATGCAATAAAAGAGATCTCAAAGTGGGAGATACCAGTTCCGATTCCAGGGACCAGTTCTGCAAATATATTTCCATCAGTACCGACCCAGAAGGAGCCAAGGTAGCAGTTTTCACGAGCCCAACAGCCTTTGGGTCAGGAGCTGAAACTTTAGATAACTTTTTTGATGGCTCCGACTGAGTGCTCGAAGAAGAGGACCTGTTCCCCAACTTGTCAGACTTAGAAGAAGGGGATTTGACCAATTTTGAAGTACACTGACCTTCTTCTATTGCTTCAGCAAAAGGGGTCTTCAACAAGCCTCTCAATATGAGTTTATTCTTTCTTTCCAGTACATCTCTGTGGCTAAAGGTGTGACAGATGGCACAGGACTCCTGCAGGTGAACTGCTCCGACACATTACACAAATGGTGTGTCTGTCAGTCAGCGACATCTACTGATTACACTTTACACATGTTTTGAACTCAGAGGGTTTAGTTTCTTTGGGATCCTTACACATTATAATAGTAAACATAGTAAACAACAACAGCAATAATAAAGCAGATAACTACAAAAAAAAAAAAATATATATATATATATATATATATATATATATATATATACACACACACACACACACACACACACACACACACACACACACACACACACACACACACACATACTAGCACTACTATTTTTTTTTTTTTTTTTTTTTTTTAACAACGAACATGACAAAAAAACACTCAGGAAATAGCCCTCTAACTTAAATGGGCGAAAGCAGTTCTCTAAATTAAATGAATCTGCCCAAAGTTAAGGAGGACGAAGAAAAAGAGGGAAAGGAAAGCCCTCTAACTAAAACGGGCTTTAAAGCTGGGACAGGGTAATAAAGGCCTTGCGAGAAAAATGAAGGCCCAACAGCAAGAATAACTCAATAAACTTTCTTGGGTGGTTGTAAGCCAGGGAACCTTGTTGGCTAGGCTTACTTAGGCCCTTGAGTCGATAGCCAAGTATCTACCTATGAACCTAAGAGAGAAACGGAAGTATACACAATTCACTCAGTAATATTAACTATAATAAAATAACATAACGAAAAAAGAAGTTATGTACTTACCATAACGTTCCATGTGAGTTGTTTATCTCGCCTTCATTCTTACTGATGGGTTCGAAGCCGATCCCTAGGCTCCGAGTCGGCCTACTACAAAGCTCGAGGTCTTCAAATAGCTCGAGGCCAAGTCCCTATCCCATGATGCACTTAAGAGTTACCTCAGATCTTGTTTGCTGCGTCTAACAATACCATATGTCATTCTATAACTCCCAAGAGAAGGTATAGAAGGGGTGAGCAACCAGGATGGATACAGCATCTCTGTCTTCTAAAAGTCCAGGGGGGGGTAGGAGGGAGGGACGTAAGACTGAAGGCAAGATGAACAACCCACATGGAACGTTATGGTAAGTATATAACTTCTTTATATGAAGTTGTTCTATTTCGCTGTTCATTCTTACTGATGGGTAGCGTCCCAAGCACCAGCTATCTCAGGTGGCTCACGGGAGTATATTTTTCAGTACAGTGGAACCAAAGGAGACCCTGTCCCTGGAGGCCCTATCAACTTTGTAATGAGTGACAAAGGTATGAGGTTTTGACCAAGTGGCTGCTGCACAAATGTTATCAATAGGAAGCCCGGCAGAAGATGCAGAAACTGCTCTGGTTAAGTGAGCTTTAATTTTATGTTATAAGGGCATAACGGCAGCTGAATAAACAAAGGTGATAGAATCAGATAAACATTTAGACAGAGTTGTTTTAGCCACTGGTGTACCTTTCCTGGAGTCTGAAAAGGAAATAAAAATCTGATCCGATTACATGAAATCTTTTGTTCTATCCATATAAAACCTGAGCTGTTTGTGTGAACATCAAGTTTATGCAGCATGGAGTGATTGGGGTAGAAAACTGGCAAATCAATAATTTGGTTAAGATTAGTTTCAGTGGAAACTTTAGGCAAAAAGGAGGGATTTGTTCTAAGTGAGACTCTGTCAGCATGAAAAATCAAGTAAGGAGGTTTAATAGATAAAGTCTGAAGCTCTGACACTCTGCAAGCAGAAGTAATAGCCACTAAAAAGATAGTCTTCAATGACAAAAATTTGAGATCACATGAGGAAGCTGGTTCAAATGGAGAAAGAATGATGGGGGAAAGCATAAAATTTAGATTCCATGGGGAATAGGGAGATTTCACAGGTGGACTGAGATGAAAAGTCCCTTTGAGAAAGGCTTTGGATAATTTGTGTGACATAATATTCAAATCTTCGAATCCAAGATGAAAGTTAGAAATGGCAGCAAGTTGAACATGGACTGTGGCTGCTGCAGCTCCTTTATTGAAGATCATGGTCAAGAACTCTAGTATAGAGGCCATAGGGGATTGGTAAGGATCAATATTGTTTTTAGAGGCCCACATAGAAAATTGTTTCCATTTGCTAAGGTATAGCTTCCTCGTAGAGGATTTATAAGAGGATAAGAGAATTTGTTTGGTCTCATTGGAAAGGTTATGGAACCTGGCTATGATGGGAATTGGAGCAGCCAAGCTGTCAGCTTCAGGGACTGCAGAGAGGGATGAAGTTCCCCCGAGTGCGTCAGAAGGTCCGGAACTGGGTCCAGAATCCAAGGGTCCTCCAAAAGATGAAGTCGAAGGAAGGGGAACCAAATCTGACGAGGCCAGTGAGGGACTATAAGAATGACAGTCCTTCCCAGAGATTTTGCTTTCTGTAGAACCTTGGGTATCAACGGAATTGGTGGAAAAGCACAGAGGAGACTCGGAGGCCAATAGTGAACAAGTGTGCCCCTTGGGGCTTCTCCCTGAGGGGAAATCAGGGCAAAGTAGTTTCTGCATTTCGTGTTTATATCACTGGCAAAAAGGACGCAGCAAGGCTGGCCCCACCTGCGGAATATCTTGTCCGCTATTTCTTTCTTGAGGGACCACTCGTGAGGCAACAAAAAGTACAGTTTTGTACCTACCATAAATGTAGATGTTCGAGTGTTCACACTGCTGCAGTCATTACACTTGGGTTATCCTGCCGTCAGGCGGTCCCGCAGTTGGCCAGAGTTCCAAAATCTTGGTCCGGCGTCGGTTGCTGTTGCTTCTTCCCTGAAGTCAGTGTGCTAGGGGTATACAAGATGCATCCGATGCCATTTTCTTCAGTTTTTCTTGCCTCAGATGTCAGGTGCTCCCAAGCAGGTAGGCAATACATATTGCTAATAAAAAATATACATATAAAATAAAAACAATACCTTCAGTTACTAGCAAATACACCACAAAGGTTGTATAGGACAGAAAGGTATAGATAAGTCCAGCTAGTTCAGAGGGGATGGAGGGAGGGTAACCTGGACTGCAGCAGTGTGAACACTCGAACATCTACATTTATGGTAGGTACAAAACTGTACTATGTTCATCGTGTTACACTGCTGCAGTCATTACACTTGGGTAGAATCCCAAAGCTAAGGTTGGGTGGCTGGTTTATAAAGAGTTAGGATTGGCTATGAGGCCCTGCAGAACTGCAGTGGCATATCCTGCTCTGGATTTAGAGTAAAGAGGCAGGTGGTAATGCTTGGTAAAGGTGTGCAGTGAACTCCAAGTTGCAGCCTCCAAAATTTCCTTGGTAGGTACTCCTCTGAGAAAGGCTGTTGAAGTGGCTGTTGCCCTGGTGGAATGTGGCCTAATGTTATTTGGGACTGATTTTCCATGCTGTGTGTAGCAGTAACGAATACAGTGTCCTATCCATTTGGATATAGTCTGCTTTGAGATAGCCTTGCCCTGTGATCCTGCAGCATATGCTACAAACAGTTGCTCAGTTTTCCTGAAAGCTTTTGTTTTGTCCAAGTAGAAGCATAGCTGCCTGTGTATGTCCAAAGAATGCAGAAGTTTCTCCCCTTTATTCTGGGGGTTTGGATAAAAAGTTGGCAAACGGATGGTTTGGTTAAGAGCCACACTAGATACCACCTTTGGCATAAAGGTAGGGTTTGTCCTTAAAGAAACCCTGTCCTGATGAAACATTATAAAAGGTTCCACTGCCATTAATGCCTGTAGCTCTCAGACTCTTTGTGCTGAAGTTACTGCCAGGAGCAGAGCTGTTTTCCATGATAAAAATTTTAGATCGGCTGTATTGGCTGGCTCAAAAGGTGGCAGGGTCAGTTTTTCCAAAACGAAATTGAGGTCCCAAGTTGGTGTTGGTGCTCTCCGGGATGGTCTTATGTTTTTAGCCCCTCTGAGGTACTGCTTTAGCAAGGGATGAGAGAATAAAAAAAAATCTGTGTTGTAATGTGCTGAAATGGCAGAGGCGTGGATCTTAATTGATGAGAAGGACAGGCCTCTGTCTAGCATCTTAGTTAAGTATTTTAAAATCTGAGGAGTGTTTGGAACAAGAGGGTCAAGGCTTTGAGCCTGGTTCCAAGCGCAGAATCTCATCCATTTTTCTGAGTAAGCTTTCCTGGTGCTAGGCCTCCTGGCCTCCAAAATGACATCCATAACAGCTTTAGAGAGAGGTGTTTCCTGTTTGACTAATGAATCTGCCATGCAGCCAGGTTTAGGGTTTTGAGCTGACCGTGCAGGATCTGATTGTTTTGTTGAGTCAGAAGGTGTGGAATTTGAGGCAAAATCCATGGTGGGCCTTGAGCTAAGTTCCTTAAGATAGGGTACCAGTGCTGGCGTGGCCAGTCTGGAGCAATCAGGATCACCTGTGGTTTTTCTTGTCTGGCTTTTAGGAGTACCTTTGAAAGGAGAGGCAGTGGCGGAAAGGCATAAACTTTTAGGTTTTTCCAGCTGAACAAAAGAGCATCCACTTTCCATGCTTGTTTGTGATAAGTCCTTGTGCAGAATTTTTGTAGTTGGCAATTCAGTGGGGAGGCAAAAAGATCTATGTCTGGGCATCCCCATTTTTGCGTTACCATGCTGAAGATTTGTGGATTCAATTTCCATTCGTGGGGGCCCATGATATTTCTGCTTAAATCGTCTGCCAGAGTATTTTTCTTTCCTGGCAGGAATTGTGCTTGCAGGTGAACTTGATACGTTAGAGCTGTGTTCCACAAGGTCATGGCTTGCCTGCATAGTTGATAAGAATGAGTGCCCCCTTGCTTGTTTATGTACCACATTACTGTGGTGTTGTCTGTCTTTAATAATAATTGTCCTGGATGCAGACGGTCCTTGAAAGCTGTTAGGGCATTTTGAACAGCCAACATCTCTTTTTGATTGATGTGAAGATGCATCTGGTCTGCGGTCCACTTGCCCTGAATGCATTTTCCTGCCATGTGTGTTCCCTAGACGTAATCCGAAGCATCTGTTGTTAGAGTCTGCCTGGCTGTGGGTAGCGTAAAAGGCTGACCCTTGTTTAGGTGACATGCCTGTGCCCACCATCAAAACTCCTGTTGTAGGCAGGGAATCATTGGTATTACTGCTTCTAAACTGTGACAGTGTTGAGTCCAAACACTTTTTAGGTACCATTGTAATTTCCTCATATGCAATCTGGCATATGGTATTATTAGTATGCAGGATGCCATGAATGCCAGGGCCTGCAGAATTTTTCTTGCAGGGAGATGGGACTTTTTTGCCAGTAATTGAAAATATTGAGTTAGTTGAACTTGTTTGTCTGGCGTGAGGTAAGCCATCTGGGCCGTTGTATTTAGGCTGGCACCCAGGAATATAATCTGTTGTGAGGGCACTAGTTTTGACTTCTTTTTATTTACTGTGTACCCTAGAGAAATTAGCAACCTTTTTACAAATGCCAGATGCTGTAGAAGAATGTCCTTTGTCCCTGCTTGAATGAGGCAGTCATCCAGGTATGGATATATTTGAATTCCTTTTTGTCTGCAAAATGCAGTTACTGGTGCCAGGCACTTTGTGAAGACCCTGGGCACAGTAGATAAGCCTAAGGGCAGTGCAGAGAATTAGTACTGCACTGTACCAGCTTTGAATCTGAGGTATCTTCTGCAATTTTGTCTGATAGGGACATGCGGGTATGCCTTTTTGAGGTCCAGAGTAACAAGCCAAGCCTTCTTGCCCAGCATGAGTAGAAGCTGCTGTAATGTCAACATTTTGAATTTCGGAATATCCAGGTAAGTATTTAGAATTGAAAGGTCTAGTATGGGCCTCCAGGCCTTGTCCTTTCTGGGGACCAGGAAGAGTCTTGAGTAAAATCCTTGTCCTTGGTTCCTGTTGTCGTACTTTCTGAATAGCTCTCATGTCCATGAGGGCTGAAATTTGTTTTTGTGCCTCTGCCCATTGATTTTGTGGCAGGTCTGGCATTCCTTTTAGCCTTGGTAAAGTAGGAAAGTGGAACCTGTAACCTTGAGACACAATATTCAGAACCCATTTGTCTTGGGTGATTGTCAGTTTTGAGAAAAAAGTGCTAGTTTTCCCCTAAGGGGGCTTCCAAAAGGGAAGTGCTTGGCGTACGAAGGGGAAAGCTATTGTGACTGTTTCCTGTAAGGTTGAGACTTGCCCTCACCTCCTTTTGGGGTTGAGGTGCTCCACTGTCGTTGTCTGTTTGAGCCTTGGAGTTGAGATCTGCCTCTCTGTGGCCTGACACTGGAAAGGACCAATTCTTTGTTGGCCAATTTCTGCTAAATCGAGGTGGCTGTACCTGTAAGAAATCCTTGACCGTTTGCATAGATTTAGCTTTATCCTCCATTTTCTTTAACACCTCTTCTGCCTTAACACCAAACAAGGTATCATGCTGTAAAGGAGCATCCAATAATTTTGCCTTAACACGATCAGGTAAACTCTGTTCTTTTAACCAAGCATGTCTTCGAATCACAGAACCTGTAACTGCGGCTCTACAAGAGGCCTCTAAAGAATCAAAACCACATTGCAGAGTATGTTTTCCCACCTGTTCAACTGCTTGCAATAAATCCTGCATTTCTTTAAAATCAGGAGCTTCTGAGCTTGTAAGCATTTTCTGTTTTAACTGAGCCATTAAATATTGTTTGTACTTAAGCATATGAAACTGGCAATTTAAAGCTCTTACTGCTAAAGTTGCAGACGTGTATACTTTCTTCCCCCATCTAACCAAAGTTCTGGAATCTCTGTCAGAGGGTACTGGATTTTTTGCAATGGAAGCCTTAACCCCTTTTGGACCCTGGGAAATAGTTTTTGGATCAGCAGAAGGGTTTTTATAAAGAAACTTGTGAGAGTCAGGGACTCTATAATACCTATCCGGCTTGGCTGGTGCAGGGGGCAAAGTATCAGGAGATAAGCTGGATTCAGAGAACACATCATCCAGAATATCTAGCACAGGCGGAATAGCCAGGGGTCTGTGCTGAGGCAATAAAAGGAAATCCCTGAGCCTTTTCTTGGATTCTGAGTAATCCTGACTTTCCCAATGGAAATGCTCCCTCATGGTATGTAAAGTTTCCCCAAAAGAATAGTCCTCAGGAGGAGAGGCTGAAGGGATAGATTCTTCAGCATCAGAGTCTTCATGGGGGGGTAGAGAGTATCCCTGGTCTGAAGAGGAATCAGAGGAAATTGAAACCTGATCAGAGGAATCATAGTCTGCATCCTGCCTAGGCCTTTTCTCAGGAGGGGGATGGGAACCCCTGATTAGAGTAATGAGGTCTTCGGCCATTTTAAGCATCTGTTTCTTAGGCATGGAGGACTGTCCAGGAGAATGCTGTACTTGTTTATTTGTCTTTAATGGTACTTTTTTCTTGGCTGTTGTTTTAATGGTAAGTAGTAAAGATCTGAAAACACCCTCAGAAGCCGATGCCTGCTCAGCGGCTTCGGACCCATCTGAGGGATTAGTTTCCTAGGCCCAATACCTTGAGATTCCAGAGGCCTAGTTGTCTCCATGTGGGAGTCGGAGGCGGCCTGTGGCTCTGAGGTAGCGTGTGTCAGGGGCTGCGAAAACGCCTCACTGAGAACCAGCGAACCGGCGACTGGCCTAGAAGAGGTTTCGTAGTCGGTTTTGGACCTCAGATGCCAGTCTTTATCCTTGTCCTTGCGTTTTTTCGGTATTGTGGTCGCTGGTTGATCCGACGGCATAGTATAATTGAACCTTCGGCCAAAGTAGTGCAAAGCAAAATCAAAACGTCGTTTTATAGTGCGTTTGTTAAATCTAGCACAAAACCGACAACTAGTGACGTCGTGATCAGGGCCTAGGCATGGAATACAGTAAGAGTGGAAGTCCTTATGATGTATTTAATTCCCACAAGAAATACAATTATTAACTTTTTCTGACATCGGTCTGAGGCAAGAAAAAAGTTTCCTCAACGGGGTACTTAGCTTTATTGAAGATTTAGGATCTGAAATTCGACTTCGAAAATCTCAGGAGTTGGCTGACCGGCACTTGCGAACTGCTTCTGCTTTGGGCACCGCATGGCAAGAAAGACTGAAGAAAATGGTGTCGGATGCATCTTATATACCCCTGGCGCACTGACGTCAGGGAAGAAGCAACAGCAACAGATGCCGGACCAAGACTTTGGAACTCTGGCCGACTGCGGGACCGCCTGACGGCAGGATAACCCAAGTGTAATGACTGCAGCAGTGTAACACGATGAACATCTGCTCAGCTTGTTGGCTATCACGTTGGATTTCCCTAAGATGTGCGCTGCTAAAAGCGCTGGGTGGATATCGCCCACTGCAATACTCTTAGGGCCTAGCAACAAAGAGGGTATGACCTGATTCCTCCTTGTTTGTTCAAGTACTAGATCACTGACATGTTGTCAGTCTGAGTCGCAATCGTATCCAGAGGAAGAGAGTCCTGGAAGTACAAAAGTACTGCTCTCATCTCTAAGACACTGATATGCAGGTGTGTCTCTTGATTGGTCCATGTGCCTTGGGCTGTTCTTCCTTGAAAATGCCCCCCCCCACCCTATCAGGGAAGTGTCCGTGGTCACTGTGGCCGCTGGTGGGGGTAAAACAAAGGGACGTCCTATCATTACATGAAGTGAGGTCAGCCACCACTGAAGATCCTTTCTGCAGAAGTTTGTGATCATTATCAGGTGAGACACGGGGAGCGCTTGGGTAAGACCACTGAGTAAAAAACAGCCATTGCAGTATCCGCATGTGCATACGACCCAGTGATATGGCCAGAATTGCTGCTGCCATCACACCTAACAATTTTAGAACTTCTGATGTTGGAACCTTGTTTTTGGATATTAGAATGCGGACCTACTGACTGAGTAGTAAGACTCTTTCTACTGGAAGTCTTAGCATGATGGTGTCCAGTTCTGCTCTAATAATGACGATACACTGCGATGGCGACAAGGCAGATTTTTCTGAGTTTACTGTAATGCCCAGCTGGCTGCAGGGTGACAGAGTGGATTCCCTGGCTTGAATGAGTTGATGCCTGGAGGTGGTGGTGAGGAGCCAATCGTCTAGGTACGGAAACATCTGGAATCCTAAATGTTTCAGGTGAGCTGTGACCACTGCCATTCATTTGGTGAACACTCTGGAGGCTGTAGTGAGACCAAAGGACAGGGTTCAAAACTGGTAATGATTGGCTCCCAGCCGGAAGCGCAGATGATCCCTGGACGCCCTGGCCATTTTTATGTGGTAGTACACATTCTGGAGATCTATTGAGCACATCCAATTGTCTTTCTCTAAGAAGGGAAGTATTGACTGAAGAGTGACCATCCAAAACTTCTCTTTCTTTACAGATTTGTTTAGCCTGTTGAAGTCCAATATAGGTCTCCAGTCCCCTGTCTATTTTAGAACTAAAAAGAGTCTTGAGTAAGTTCCGGATCCTGTCTGGTCTGGTGGGACTGGTTGGATGACTCTTTTTCTTAGCAACATTTGGACCTCTACTGTTGTTTGTTCCCTATAACAGGGTGAAACATCCGGGATTTTCCTTGTCGGTGGAGGGGGTTTGGCAAATTAAATGAAGTATCCTCTGGAAATGATACTTTGTACCCAGTTGTCATTTGTTATTTTGAGCCAGGCATCTGGGTACAAAGATAAGCAACCCCCGACTGCCTCCAGAGCAGGAGAGCCGGGACTCCTATCAGGAACACTGGTAGGGCCTTCCCAAAGAAGTGATCTCTGTCTGGTTTTGCGGACCCCCTCTGCCGCGAGGGTGGCATCTTCCATTATTACCCCCTCCTCTGCCATGGAGGGGGGTTCACCACGTGTGTCCTGAAAGGCTTGTTGGGCTTTTCAGAACCACATTTTCCCTCCCTTTTGACCCTTGGGATAAGATCTGGTCGGGATGGAAAAACGGACTTCGATGGCAGACAGAGTCTTTCTTTCCTGCTCACACCTGGTCAAAGTTTCCTTAACTTTGGGCCCGAAAAGGGACGAGCCACCAAAAGGGGTATTCACAAAGGATGACTTGAAGGGCACCGCAAAGGAACACAAGCGTATCCAGGAGTGCCTTCTAAGAGCAACTCCTGTACCCGCTGCCCTGCTCGTTCCATCAGCTGCATAAGAAATGAGGCACATGGACGAGTTAACAATGAAATTGAGGGTAGCAAGCTTGCAGCCAACTTTGTCTAACTCCTGCAGCTACTGTACCCTGAAGAGCATCTCCCAGCTCTTTAAGGAGATCTCTTTGTAGACTCGGGAAATGGGTTAAGTAGTTTAGCGAACGGAGTGCAAAAGTCGCTGAACTAAATATGCGCTTCCCATAGCTATCCATGATCCTGGAGTCTCTGTTAGGAGGATGGATAGAAGAGGAAGTTTCTGCCATTTCCTTTCTGGTGGCTGCCGCCACCACCATGGCATCAACTGGAACACCTTTGGTCAAGAAGAATTTATCTTGGGGGGCAGATATGAACTTATTAGGCCTCCTAGGGACAGGCTCCATAGTGTCCAGAGACTCCCACACCCTTTGTGAGACTAGCTGCATAAGCTCATCGAAGGGCGAAGACACCCAAGAGGTGGAGGGCTGAGACTCGAAAGCCTTCAGGCGAACCGACTTGTCTTCAGTAGGGTTTGTGGACTGCCAGTCACACCTCTTCCTAAGGATTTCAAGTATCTCAGCAAATGAGATACCATCAGAGGGGGACTGTGGGGACCCTTCTGATTCATCCAAGTCAGTATCAGATGTTAGGGACTCCTGAGGTGACTCTATATGTCTCCTCTTACAAACTCTCCTCCTGGGAACCTCATCAGTGGGAGCTTCTGGTGAGGTCTCGGAAGAACAAGGGCCACCCAATGGGGCTTCCTGAGGCTCTGGGTCTCTACGCTTGGCCAGGATCTGTGAGGCAGAAGCAGACACAGGCACTTTAGGGGAGGAAGAAGCCAGACCTGAGGTTGAGGATGTCTCACTCTGCTCATGGCAACGAAAGCACCCCTGCTCCGATGCAAGGGAACTGATGGATCCGAGGAAACCGTCAATATCCCCGGCACCGGGACAGTGGGCTCCGAGCCAGATGTAGGAGCCGAGCTCATCCGAGCCGAAGCCCTGAGAGGCAGAGTCGGAACTGAGAACTGAAAAGTCAGTCCAACTATCCTCCCCGGACCCGACCAGAAAGTGTCAGCTCCTAGAGTCCTCGATCAGCACCCGAGGATGTCAGAGTGAATGGAGCCGAAGACACTGGAGCAGGCGTTGGCTCAGAAAGCTCCACAATCAACAAGTCTGGCTCCGAAGGACTAGTATGGCTCAGAGGAGGAAAGGTTGCAGCTGGTATAAGGGTCTTCGGTTCCGAAGCCAGTTGGGTCGGAGCCGATAAAACTTTTGCAAAGGCTGGTGCCTGTAACAGCTTCTGCACCACACGATCCAGATCAGAAAGACTAACAGACGACCAAGATGAATGGACTGAAGGTGGTACCGACTGTAATAAAAAAGACTTAGGAATTTCAGAAACCGGTTCCAAGACTTGGGACCGGCTCCAAAAAGATGAGACTGTCGGCTACGATGTCTGTGGGGCCGAAGTCGAAGATTTGATTTTTTTTATCTCAGAAGTCTTAGAAGACTTTGAGGACTTACTGGATCCATCTTGGTCGCTCAAATGCTTCTTGGAAAGAGGGCTTCAACAAGCCTCTATCAACATCCTCTTTTTCTCCTGTAGTACTCTGGAGGAGAAAGAATGGCATATGGAGCAGCTATCCTGTAAATGCAAAGCCCCTAAACAGTACACACAATTGACATGGCTGTCAGTTACAGACATTTTTTGGCCACATTTGGGGCACTTTTTAAAGCCTGACTTGGGATGCTTATCTTGGTCAGCCATATTGTATCAATCACAAAATTAAACAGATTACTGTCAAGCAAAGACTAGGAAAAAATTTGAACAGTAACCAACAGTCAAACAGCCTTTGGAAAAAATTAGCTGAAGACACACACACACACACAAGTAATTATCTAGACAGATAAATATTAACTGTGACATAAAACTCTGTGTAAAGGCGCACAATATCAATGCTAAGCAGACTCTACTAAAAAAAAGGATAGCTGCAATTTGACACACACACTAACCTTATCTAAATTTTAAACTAAGCACACTCTAAATAAACTTCATCTAAATTGTCTATAAATTGTGACAAAAGGTCACTAAGAAAGCACACTCTAAGTATAATATATCACACTTTAACTAGGCCTAGAAAAAAAAGGCCAACAAGATATTAGAAAACACACTAGGGAAAGGGAAAGTACAGTTGTGTACACTTACCATAAATGTAGATGTTCGAGTGTATTCACTGTTGCAGTCATCACATTTGGGTTATCTGGTTGCAGTAGTCCTTAGTCAGCCTGATTATCAAAGTCTTGGATCCTGTGTCGGTTGCTGTCTGATCTTCCGTGACGTCAGGTAGTCAGGAGTATAAAGCATGCAGCTGATGCCATTACATCAGTTTTTATTGCCCCAGATGTCAGGTGCCCCCCTAATGGGAAGCAATTAAATATAAATATACAATGGTATACCTCCAACAAAAAAGAAATACACCAAAAAGCTTTTAAGCTTAATAAAGGAGAGTAGAGGTATAGCCAAAAGAAGTCAGGGGGCTGGAGGGAGGGTAACCAGGACTGCAACAGTGAATACACTCGAACATCTACATTTATGGTAAGTGTACACAACTGTACTATGTTCTTCGTGTTTCACTGTTGCAGTCATCACATTTGCGTAGACTCCCAAAGCTAAGGATGGGAGGAGGAATTTAGATAGCATTAGGACCAGCTATAAGGCCTTGCAAGACTGCAGTGGCAAAGCCCGCTCTGGATCTAGATAAAATTGGCAAATGGTAATGCTTGGTGAAAGTATGTACAGAACTCCAGGTAGCAGCTTCTAGGATGTCCCTGGTAGGGACACCTCTGGGAAAGGCTGTAGAGGTAGATGCAGCCATGGTTGAATGGGGTCTAATACCCTGTGGAATAGGTTTTCCATGGTGCTTATAGCAGAAATAAATGCAATGGCCTATCCATTTAGAAATGGTTTGCTTTGAAATGGCCTTCCCCTCTGCCCCTGCAGCAAATGCCACCAGCAGTTGTTCAGATTTCCTTTGAGGTTTAGTCCTGTCCAAGTAAAACCTAAGTTGTCTGTGCACATCTAAGGAGTGCAGTATGCGTTCCCCATTTGTTCTGTTGATTAGAAAAGAAGGTTGGCAAATGAATGGACTGATTAAGAGCCACACTGGATACCACCTTGGGCATGAAGGAGGGATTGGTCCTGAGGGACACCCTGTCCGAATGAAAGATGATGAAGGGCTCCACTGCCATAAGGGCCTGTAATTCAGATACCTTTCTTGCTGAAGTGATTGCTAAAAGGAAGGCTGTTTTCCAAGGAAGGAATTTTAACCTTACACTTGCAGCTGTCTCAAAAGGAGGAAGAGTATTTCCAATACAAAGTTAAGGTCCCAGGCTGGAGTTGGGGGTCTCCTGGGTGGTCTTAAGTTTTTGGCCCCTCTGAGGAACTGCTTGAGCAGTGGATGAGAGAAGAGGGGTGGTTCTGTGTTGTAATGAGCTGAAATGGCTGAGGCGTGAATTTTAACGGAGGAAAAAGAAAGGCCCTTGTGTAGCATCTCAGTTAAGTACTGAAGAATCTGAGGTAAGCTAGGCGCTGCTGTGCCCATCCCTTGAGTGTGGTTCCAGGCACAGAATCTTTTCCATTTGTCAGCATAAGATTTTCTAGTACTGGACCTCCTTGCCTCCAAAATGACATCCAACACCTTTTTACTGAGGGATGATAACGGAGAGATTAGGTAATTAGCCAGGCTGCCGGGTTCAGGGTTTGAAGCTGAGGGTGCAGAATCTGGCTCTCCTGCTGTGACAACAGGGTAGGGGTCTGAGGCAGGTGTCATGAAGCCAGCAGTGACACACTGCACAAGTGGGGGTACCAGTGTTAGCGTGGCCAGTCTGGTGCAATCAGTATCGTCCTTGGTTTGTCCTGTTTGATCTTTAGTAGTACTTTGGAGAGGAGAGGCAGCGGGGGAAAGACATAAACTGATAGATTTTTCTAGCTGAAGGACAAAGCATCCACTTTCTAAGCTTGTTTGTGGGGAGTCCTTGTGCAGAATTTGTCCAAATGGCAGTTCTGGGGGGAGGCAAACAGGTCTACACCTGGGCTCCCCCATTTGTTTATCAACATGTTGAAAGTCTTTGGTTCCAGTTTCCACTCGTATGGGTCCATGAGATTTCTGCTTAGTTCGTCTGCCAGTGTATTTAGTTTTCCTGGCAGGAACTGAGCCTGTAGATGCACTTGGTAGCTCAAGGCTGTGTTCCACAGAGCCATGGCTAGTCTGCAGAGGGGGTAAGAATGGGTACCCCCCCCTGCTTGTTTATGTACCACATAACAGTGGTGTTGTCCGTCTTTACCATTAATTGTCCTGGAAGAATGTGGTCCTTGAAGACTGTCATAGCATTCTGTACAGCTAACATTTCTTTTTGATTTGACTTGGGTTCCATTTGCCCTGAATGCACTTCCCTGTCAGGTGAGCCCCCCATGCCTAGTCTGATGTGTCCGTTGTTAGGGTTTGGGCGGCAGGGGGTAGAGTGAATGGCAGTCCCTTGTTTTGGTGGCAGACCTCTGCCCATCAAAGGAACTCTAACCATAGGCAAGGTATGATAGGAATCATTGCTTCTAGATCCTGAGAATGTTGACACTATAGGCTTTTTAGATACCATTGTAGTTTCCTCATATGCAGTCTTGCATATGGAATTAGTAGAATGCAGGAGGCCATGAACCCCAAGGCTTGCAGTATCTGCCTTGCAGATAGCAGGATCTTTGTGGCCATTAGTTTGAAGTAAGTTGTCAAATGATTTATTTTCGTTTATGGTGTAGCCCAGACAAGTTAGCACCTTTTGTACAAATGCCAGATGATTCAAAAGTTTGTGCTGGCTTTCTGCCTGAATTAGACAATCATCCAGGTATGGGTATATTTGAATATTTCTTTGCTTGCAAAATGCAATGACTGGAGCTAGGCACTTTGTGAATACCCTGGGAGCTGTAGATAAGCCAAAGGGCAGTGCAGAGAACTGATAGTGCATGTAGCCTGCTTTGAAGCATAGGTATGCTCTGCAAGACTCCATGATAGGAATGTGCAGGTATGCTTCTTTTAAGTCTAGTGTTGCCAACCATGCATCCTTGCCTAGTATAGGAAGCAGCTGGTGAAGAGTCAGCATTTTGGACTTTGTAATCACCAGAATGGTGTTTAGAATAGAAAGGTCCAGGATAGGACGCCATGTATTGACTTTTCTGGGTACCAGGAAAAGTCTCAAATACAAACCTTGTCCCTTTTCCTCTTCTGGTACCAAATGCATAGGCCCTATGTTAAAGAGAGAGAGAGCACTTGATTTTGGGCCTCTGCCCACTGATTTGGGGGTAGATCTGGCCACCTGCTTGGTGTTGGTAATGTGTGGAAATGAAATCTGTGTTCTTGGGACACTATATTTAAAGCCCATTTGTCCTGGGTAATGAGTTCCCAGTTTTTGGCCTACAGAGCAATCTTTCCCCCTAAAGGAGCAGTCAGTTGAGAAGTGCTTGGAAGTTTTAAAATTAAGTCATTGAGACAACTTACCACAGGGGGTAGTCTTACTACTCCCTGATTTGGAAGGGGGAGCCCCTCACTGCTTAGTCCTGTGTGTACCCTGGGACTGAAGTCTGGGTGTTCTGCTGGTTCTGGGTTTGGACTGAGAAGGCCTGGAAGGGGCAGGAAAGGACCAATTCTTAGAGGGCCAATGCCTACTAAATCTTGGAGGCTGTACTTGTAGGAAATCTTTAACAGTTTGCGTAGATTTAGCTTTTTCCTCCATCTCTTTAAGAACTTCTGCTTTGTTGCCAAACAGGCATTCGTGGTTTAAGGGAGCATCCAGCAATTTAACTTTAACATGATCTGGCAAAGATTGCTCCTTAAGCCAAACATGCCTTCTAAGTACAGACCCAGTGACAGCAGCCCTGCAAGATGCCTCTAGTGAATCAAAACCACATTGCAAAGTATGTTTTCCAACCTGTTCAGCAGAATGCATTACATCCTGTAAATCCTTATTTTCAGCACAGTCCGGAATCAACATCATTTTCTGTTTAAGCAAGCCAATAATATGTTGCTGATACTTTAACATATGAAACTGGTAGTTTAAGGCCCTAATGGCCAAGGTTGCAGAAGTGTATACCTTCTTACCCCATCTATCCAGCGCCCTGGAGTCTCTATCAGAAGGGGTAGGATTTTTGGCAGTAGGAGCCTTAATGCCCTTGGGTCCCTGTGAAATGGTCTCAGGATCCGCAGTAGGATTTTTAAAAAGGAACTTGTGAGAGTCAGGAACCCTATAATATCTATCAGGTTTTCTGGGAGCAGGAGGTAAAGAGTCAGGGGCCAAGCTAGATTCCAAAAAGGCATCATCAATGTCTAGTACAGGAGGGATAGCTAAATGCCTGTGTTGAGGCAGGAGTAAAAAAATGCCTAAGCCTCTTTTTAGAATCAGAGTAATCCTGTCTTTCCCAGTGAAAATGCTCCCTAAGAGTATGCAAGGTTTCACCAAAAGAGAAATCCTCTTGGGGGGAAGCTGAGGGAATAGGGTCCTCTGCATCAGAACCCTCATAGGTAGATAAGGGTAAATCCTGATCATCAGAGGAAACAGAAATTTCAGAATCCTGGTCAGAAGTATCATAAGCAAATTCAGTCCTAGGTCTCTTAGAAGGGGATGGTTAGCTTCCCCTGATTAAAGTAATAAGGTCTTCAGCCATTCTTATCATTTGTTTTTTAGGCATAGAGGCCTGACCATGCAGTCTGGGTGTCGGTTTTCTATGCATAGTTCGATTTTTTAGGCCTTGAAAAAGAAGATGGCATTGGTTTAATATGGAAGTCAGTAGGCCTGAATACACCCTAAGAAGCCGGTGCCTGCACAGCGGCTCTGGACCCATCCAAGGTAGAGACTTCCACAGGTTCCACAGTTGAAGCATCTCGCGGCATACCAGACTCTGAATGGGTCTCAGTAGAGGCCTGTGAATCTGACGTAGCGGGTATCAGGGGCTGCGAAAGTGCCTCGAGTACCGGCGAACTGGCGACTGGCTTAGGAGAAGCGTCGGCGGCAGCTTTGGAACTAGGCGGCCTGCCTCTGTCTTTATCTTTGCATTGTTTTGGAATGTCGGTAGTCGGATGGCTTACCGAAGACATATCTGGATAATTGAACTGAGTACCAAAATATTTAGAAGCGTAAATATACCGACGACGGATAGTTCATTGCTTAAATAAGGCAAAAAACCGACAGCAAGGTACGTCGTGGTCAGGGTCTAGGCAAGGAATACAGTACGAATGAAAATCTTTGAGGTATTTGCTTTCCACAAGAAATACAATTATTGACTTTTACTGACATCGGTTTAGAGCAAGAAAAATTTCCCCAACTGGGTACTTAGCTTTAGTTGAAGACTTCGGTTCTGAAACTCGAAAACAAAAGTTTCAGGAGTCGTCTGACCGGCACTTGTGAACTGCTGCTGCTTCGGGCACTGCACGGCAACAAAGACTGATGTAATGGCATCGGCTGCATGCTTTATATCCCTGACTACCTGACATCATGGAAGATGAGACAGCAACCGATGCAGGACCCAAGACTTTGATAATCAGGCCAACTGAGGGCCACTGCAAGCAGATAACCCAAACGTGATGACTGCAACAGTGACACACGAAGAACATCTATACTACTATGCTAAAAAAGCTTATAAAAGTACCTAAAACTACTACTTCTTTCAGCTGCTCCCATTAGGGGTCGCCACAGTGGTTCATCTGTTTCCATTTCTTCCTGTCCTCTGCATCTTGCTCTGTCACATCAACCGCCCGCATGTCCTTTCTCACCACATCCGTAAGCCTTATCTTAGTTCTTCCTCTTTTCCTGTTACCTGGCAGCGTCATCCTTAGCATCTTTTTCCCAATATACTCTGCATCCCTCCTCAGCACATCTCCAAAAAAACGTAATTTTGCCTTTCTGGCTTTGTCTCCAAACCTTCCAACCTGGGCTGACCCTCTAATATACTTATTCCTAATTCTGCCCACCCTTGTCACACCCAGTGCAAATCTTAACATCTTTAACTCTGCCACGTCCAGTTCTGACTCCTGCCTTTTTGTTAATGTCACTGTCTCCAAACTATATAACATAGCTGGTCTCACTGCCCTCTTGTAGACCTTCCCTTTCACTCTTACTGGTACTCGTCTGTCACAAATCACTCCTGACACTTCTCCACCCACTCCATCCTGCCTGTACTCTTCTTCGTCATATCACTTCCACACTCACCATTACTCTGAACTGTTGATCCCAAGTATTTAAACTCATCCACCTTCGCCACCTCTACTCCCTGCATCCTCACCATTTCTCTATCCTCCCTCTCATACCTAAAACTATCTATTCAAATTCTAAGAATATTAATAAAAATACAGTAAAATATTTGTAATATAAAGGTTTTACTGGCCCGAGCTAGTGAGAACCTCCAACCTGTTGCAGCGGCAAACTAGATCTGAGGTAACTAAGTGCATCATGGGATAGGGACTTCACCTAGAGCTATTTGAAGACCTCGAGCTTTGTAGTAGGCCGGCTGAGAGCCGAGGGATCGGCTCCGAACCCATCAGTAAGAATGAACAGCGAGATAAAATAACTTCACATCTACCAATTTTGACAAACGGTAGAGAAAAAAACATTCTACTTAGCCAGAGCCAATAGGAAGAGCACCCAATCTTGTTTAGCAGCAAATGAGATCTGGGGAGCTTTCCTAGGGCATGATGCGGTAGTTTTTTTCAGCCATGAGCTAGTAGAAGACCTCAAGCTTTTGTGTAAAGCCAAGTCAGAACCGAGGATTGGTTCTGAACCCAACCAGTTAAGAATGAAGGCAAGATAGGACAACATCACATTTAATACTTTTAACTGACTAAGCAACTATTCACTCTTTTAACCTTACTGCAAAGACAGAAAAGAAGAATGGCAGAAGACATAAGGCAAAAAAATTCTGAAGCATATAACTTACTGCAGTTGAATTACTGGTTGTAAACTTGAAGCCGGATATAGAATTTACTACCTGGCACAAAATAGGTGAGCAGCAACAACTACATGCTCAGGAGTGCCAAGAAGTATAACATTACATATTACAGCTATGGCATGCACAGATACATCCCATACAGGAGAACTTTGCACACAAGCATGTTAGTACAACCACAGAGTGTCCCATCCCTCATACAAGACAAAGATGGACAGCATCATCCTGCCAATGAAAGGATCAGCTGTAACAGATGTCTTCATTTAGCATGATATGCTAAGTGCATCAGCAGATGTAAAATGTTCATATATTACCCAGTGTCTTGATTTGTGAAACAGCTGGGCAAACTAAGGGCCAGTATCTTTTTGTCTGTCACATTTCATGCAGTTCATGTATCTAAAGTTCACATCTGTCACTCGTAACTCACCACTGTCTTCAACAGACATACTGTGTACATTACATGGCATGGGGCCCCAAAAATGGGCTGATTGTGGAGCATCAAGGAACATAATCCTCCCTTCCATCACTAAGCTACTGCAAGCAAGAGACAGACAAACATATACTGTAGTCACAGATGGAGACAGAACATATCCGGAAATTCTGTGCCATGTGAAACAATTCAAAATCCTAAGTACAGTGACTACAGTGTTAGTTTAAGGGTGTGCACACTTATGCAACCAGCTTATTGTACTTTTTTTAAATTTTTTACTTTTTTCCCCAGTACAGAAACATCTGTAATTCATAAGGGCAGTTTGCCGGTGTCATTAACATGATCCACATATGTAATTTTTTTGGATGACATAACCATTTACATGAGAGCACACTATATTATAAATATTAAGAACAGAAAACAGTTTAACCAAGCCACAATCGTAATACAGATGTGGATGCACAAACACTTGGTGCCACCACAATTAATTCAACAAAACCTTGGAAGTCAGTGTAAAAGTGCCTCAATACCATTAGTAACCTTAAATGAGGCATTTCTTGCTATCTGAACTAGAAACACTAACACAATTCATTACTAAATGTGTGCTATACAGACTGATAAAATACTAACATTTTAAAATGACAATAAAGAAAAGAAATAAAGCAAAAAAAAAACTTGATGAATATTGACATAACATCCCACATGTTCAAGTAAGGTGTTACCAACTGCTCTTATATTTTAATATGAAAGCTATTAGAAAAGACTACTCTAAATATTTCAATTACACAGCTTTCTTGTTTCATTTTTTTCCTCTCTCTCTCTCTCTAACTGCACTACTATCTTACTTGAGCATTTTTCTTGGAATTTGAAAAGTTCTATGTTAGGGAAGGTAAACAAGCCTCCTAGTTGTTTCTGTGAAACCAAGGAGATTAGCTGGAAACCCTTCTCATTTTAAAGTGTGGTACACTGGAGCCTTTTGGACTCAACAAGGAATGTAATTGGAAGTATGTGATTTGAATTTACGGGTTAATTGATTAATTGCTTAATTGTTATTGAGTATGTATACTGTATTTAAGTAAACTGTTTTGTGATGTCTTTAGTCTTTGAAGGCTGAGCAAGTAATTTATAAATCGTTTTCAGTATATATCAGTGGTCTTTGTTGTATTTTTATTTAGCTGGTTAACAGTCTCTGGACTGTGAGAGTTGGAAAGAAATAGCATTTTTATTTATGGTAAAGGAAAGCAAAGTCTATGTACTAATGTGAGAACTAACAGAAAAAAGTGCTCGAAGTATTTCTGTTTTCAAAGTTGACAGATCAAAATACTTTTAATTATTGTTTTATTGCAGTGTAATTTTTTTCTGAAGTATTTTTCTAGAATTATTAAATGTTCCAGGTTAGACCCAGAAAGCAACCTTTTTTGTGAAGCCACATTGATTAACTGTTTCTGAACTGCAAAAGAAGCTGAAAAGCAAAGAAAAACAGGTGACCATTTCATTGTGAAAGTTGCCAGAAAAGACTGCTCTGTATATATATGGGTTTACCACTTCTATATTTACACTTTTATACTTAAATCATTTTCGTTTGGCTTTTGTTGTGGAAGGAACTAAACTAAGAAACGGAAGCTTTGTATTTTAGCAATAACTCATGGCTGAGTGTGGGTAATGCTTAGTTTGACCATGGTTGGTAGGGTTTAGTCACTTCAACCTCATGACCAAATCACGACAACCATTAAAAAAAAAACACATTACCCATACGCAGCCATGGGTTACTGCTATTATACAACTGTGTTATTTTTGTTCTATGTTGTATGCTTGTTGTAGTTATTTCTTTTCTTCTGTGTTTTAGTGTCTGTTCTTCCACTCTGTTCTGAAAAAAAGTTCCACAGTTTTATTGAAAACATGTTTTATTTAATTATGTCTTCTTTTTTAAGTAATGTTTAGTAAATAAATACAGAAAGGCAAAGGAATCTAAGAACAAAGATTTATTTTAACTTCTGTATGTTCTTCTGATGCATTTTTATGGTTTTATTCTGTTTCTTTCTTTGTGCATCTTTCTTTGAGTTGTGCTCTTCTTGTTGCAGTACCTATAATAAAACATTGAGTGCAAGTTTTGTCTAAACTCAAGTTTATTTCATGAGTAGTTTTTAAGATACACCCATAAGTTTTTTACTCACTTTTGTTTGGCTGTTTTTCTGTGGTGTAGATGTTAAGTGTTCCATAGTTTATTTTTCCATATTTTGTTCTGATGTTTGTGACACATTTTCATAATCTGTTTTTGTATTATGGAGCTTCAATTTTGGCTGGAATTGTGATCTGTTTTGTCATTTGTAGTATGTGGATTTTCTTTGCATATACTTGAGATCATTTTCCCCATAGTATGAAGTAATTTACTGATGGCTGGTAGTAACAGCGCAGTGGTGTTTCAATTTTATGTCCCATTATACTCATTATCTGTCTAGCTTCCATTCCTGATTGTGATAGTAAAGTTACTGTAGTGGCTTGGTAAGGAGTGGTTTGTGTATCTTTTGGGAAGATTTGCTTCTCTGCATATGTCTGGCAGCAGTTTTGATAGGTACTTGACTCCTACTGATTGTGCTGTATATCACATTTGCATTTTATCAAGTATTACTCTGGATGCAGAAACAGTGCTGTTGCATTAGTTAGTATTTTTTGAAGATATGTTTTGAAGCTTTGTACATGGCGCAAAAGGTCCATATGGTTGGCAAACATGAATCATTTACGTGACTGTCTTTTATTGTCATACTGCTCTGTATGTTTTTTTTTTTGTTGTGTGTGTTCATTATGTTTTTTTTTGTGTGCTCTGTACCATCTTCATGTATTTTTATGATGAAACTCTCTTGGGTGAAGTATCTTATACCTTCGTTTCCTTGCCTTCCAAAATGCAGCTGTATGTCAAACCAGATTTTTTTGAGGAGTCCGTGTACTGTGTTTGGGGTAAGAGCTTTGTTGTTTCTTAATGTTAATTCCTTGATTGTTATTGACTTGTGATGTTCTGTTGTCTCTTTTCCAGCTTGTATTTTTTAATTACTGTTTTGAAGATATTGTTAACGTTTTTATTTTTGTATCTAATAAAATAAAAATGCTGGCAGGCAGAATTTCACAGGCACAAATCACTCAGGTGATGATAAACCAAAGGTGTATTTAATGATAAAAATCCACAAGAAAAACAAATAAAATGTGAGTGCTTTGATGAAGTTAACACTTGTTTAACGAAAGCACTCACATTTTATTTGTTTTTCTTGTGGATTTTTATCCTTAAATACACCTTTCGTTTGTCATCACCTGAGTGATTTGTGCCTGTGAAAGTCTGCCTGCCAGCATTTTTTATTATTTAGTTTGTTTTGCTGCTTCTGTTTTTTGAGTTTATTCTTGTATCTGTCATTACTCATTTCCTCCAATGGAGCTCTGCAAGTTTACCCTGTAACTTACAGTGGGTGCAACCTAAGGTTTTTGATTGAAATGTGAAGACATAATTTGATTCTAACAAATGTTCTTATCTTTGGAACCACAGGGTTTACTAAAGCAGTGTAAATGACAAAGTCCTCAGCAGAAACTATTTTTACAGAGGTAGTACTCTATGTTCTGATCTGAAACTGGATTTTATACATCACAGTAAACACAGTAACTATTAAATTTGTAATATTTTGTAAAAAAAAAAAAAAAAACTTACAATATCTCAGCAACTACTCAAGTTAGACAAATACTGTCTCTGCAGCATTTTGTTCATCCAGCTGAGAGCTTCCATTTGTTGCTAAGCAGTTATCGTCTGTGCTATTTGGTTGTTGAGATATTTAGAAAAAAAATGACATTTCTAGCAACATAAATATTAAATGAACAACACTTAATATCTTTTTACTTGCACTAGACTGGGATCAAATATCAATACAGTTGTGTTTAACATCGTTTAAGCTGAAATATTTTAATGCTTTGTATGAAGCATGGTTTTGGAATTAATGCAAATATGAACACGCTGTACTTGATGCCTACAGGCATCAGTAGGATGTAAATGAACAAACACTTGGAGACATCACTCAGCTGTAATGAGTTAAACTGATATTTCTGTTTACTGGGGGATTATTTATATCTCTTTAGTCCTGCTTGTACTGCTGCAAAGAAGCGTATAACAAATTGTTGTCCATTTGTGTTTCATACAATAGCATAAAATTCTCTTATTACCATGTTTAAGATGTCTGGTGTAATGCAAGTCTATGCTAGTGTTTCTCTTTTTTCCAGTTTTCAAATATGTTTAAAGCCCACCTTGTTTGCTTTCTTGTATTTCCCTCTTCTTTTTGTGCTCCCAAGATTTCTAGTTCTTGCTGTTCATATAGGCCAATTTCCCTGATTAATAATGATTATAACATTGTAATGTCTATTTTAACAGATTTAAAAAATCACTAACATATCTTATCACTGAAAATCAAACAGGCTTTATTTACAATAGACATACTCAAGACAACATTCAAAGAATCTTAACTACTATAGATATCTTAAATAGAGATAATCAAGAAGCTCTTCTCTTGATATTGAAAAAGCATGTGATTCATTAAATTGGAATTTTCTCTAAAATTCTTGAATCATACAAGTTTCGAGATCCTCTGCTAGACTAAGCATTTGAGTACTAGAGCTAGGCCTGTGAGAGGGGGTTTTAGCAGGCACGGTCTTGGTTGATTTTGCTGCTTTAGCCCTGGCAAAAGCCTTAATTGACATGGATGCAGGGGGCCTAGCAGCTCCACATGCAGGAGTAGATATATCTAAAGGGATAGTATCTGATAAATCCTGTGAACCTGTAAGAGCAGGTGGAATTTCAGTAGCAGATTCAGCCATGCTGGATGAGGCCTCGGTAGGAGGCAAGCTTTCGGCCGAAGGAAGAGCCGAGGACTCAGTTTCAGCCGAAACCGAGACACTCGCGGTTGACTTAACCGTGGTTTCGGCCGAAACCACGGACCGCGAGTGTCGGTCCTTTTCCTTGCGCTTTTTAGCTAATTGTGAAGCCGGAGTCTCCGACGGCATGTTGTAAGCAAAAGCGGAGCCGAAAAACTCCTCTGCAAACTCCGACCGACGTCAACAGTTATTCACTTTTTCTGACATCGGCTGAGGCAAGAAAGAGTCCCCAACGGGGTACTTAGCTTTTTAGAAGTCTTCGGAAGTAGCAATCTCTGGTTCTGACCGACCGGCACTTGCGAACAGCTTCGCCGGCCGCGGCAAGAAAGACTGGGGAAAATGGCGTCGGCTGAAGCCTTTATACCCGCTGAACTGCAGCTATGACGTCGGGTGAAGTGCGACATCAGCCGAGGCCAGACCCAGACTTTGGAATCCGGCCGACCGAAGGGCTGCCTGAGGCAGGGCAACCCATTTGTTAGGACTGCAGATGCATCCTTGAAGGACATCATTCAAAGAATCTTAACTACTATAGATATCTTAAATAGAGATAATCAAGAAGCTCTTCTCTTGATATTGAAAAAGCATGTGATTCATTAAATTGGAATTTTCTCTAAAATTCTTGAATCATACAAGTTTCCTATCCAGTTCATTACCTTTATAAAAATATTTATAATAATAATCTAGCCTATGTAAAATTAGGATCATTTATGTCTGAATCTATTGAAATTACTAAAGGCACCAAACAAGGATGCCCAATGTCCCCAATTTTATTCGCATTAGCAAAAGAACCTTTCTCAATGGCAATCCAATTTAATAATAAAATTAAAGGAATTAATATATATAATCAATTTGATTCTAAGATAATGTTATTTGCAGATGATATCTTGCTTACTTTAATAAACTCAGTAGAATCTTTACAAGAATTAGACTTATTAGTTAAAAATGTCACTATTTCAGGATTAAAAATTAGCAGTTCTAAATCTAATCACATACTATTAAATAAAAGAAAACTCGATACCAATAAATCAACTATAAATGAAATAATTGGGAAACAAGTATCCTCTTTAAAATATTTAAGGATTGTATTATGTGAGAACACTGACTTAACCTTAAATACGAATTAAAATAATATTGTGAACATTTTATAAACTCTTATAGAGAAATGGAATAAATTACACTTAAAACTTGAAGATAGGCTACAATTAATCAAAATTATTTTATTACAAAAAATAAATTACATTGTATCTACTCCTATATTACCCAGTAAAAGTCTTCTGAGAGAAATAAATAAAATACTCTTAAAATTTTTATGGTATCCAAAAAAAAATAGAATAGCTTTATCAAATCATATTAGACCCTGGGAGCTTGCAGGAATAAATTTTCCAGATGTAGAATCATAAATTAAAGCCTCTAACCTTAAAACAATCTTAAATTGGATAGATCCAAAGTTTTCTTCAGCTTGGAAGTCTCTACATACTACTATTATTCTAAATGAAAATAAATTAATAAAAAACTTACAACTTAGTGAACAAAACAACAAACTTTGGTATGCACTTTGTGTTAACTTACAATATAACATCATTAAACTCACAAATCTAAATTATATAAACTATATCTACAACACTAGAAATTGTTTTTTTGTCAACAACAATATTGACATTAAACTATGGATCCAGTTATTATTCCCATTTAAAATTACAAAAAACATTTTTAACAATATCAATATAGATACCTTTAATGCTTGGGAAATGACAAATTTTACGTGTTGGTATCATTGCACAATGAATTTAGTTACCCTGGATACACAAAATTTAATTAAAACATTTGATTATCAAAATCAGATTGGTTAGCTCTTAACAGCTTAATTCCATTTACTCAAGCTCTATGCAGAACAATAGAGAATTCTTCTTTTAAATCATTACCTAAATTTATACTTCTTATACACAAAATACTATATGGACAATTTAACTGGAAGAATCTAATCTCAAAATTTTATAAAATCATTATTATTTATAAAACTACTCCTAACCAGAAATTTTGGAATTTTATTACTAAAGATCATGCACTGTCTCTAACTCCTGAAAATAAAAGTAATCTTCTACATTCCATTAAATTAACCTCCAATTTACAAGTTTGGAAGATTTTTTCCTGGAAATTCTTGCATACAGCTTTCTATACTCCTAATAAAATTGCTAAATTTAATATCACTAAAGAGGTAACGTGCTGAAGATGCTCTCTAAAATGTAAGGCCGATTGGTCTCATATTTTTTATGAATGCTCTCTCATTAAGACGTTTTGGAAAGAAATTGGAAATTTCCTTCAAGCTATCTTTACTGATTACTTCATATTATCAAAATCTTTAATATTTTTGAATGTTACTGAATCTGTTAACAATGAACAACAAAAATAAATATCTTCTCTGGACAATGTTGGCACTAGCCAAAAAATGTATTACAAGAAGATGGAAATCGTCCTTCATTCCAACCTTTGAAGACTTCATAATTCTACTGGACGAAGTAGCACTAATGGAAATAAAAGTCAAACTACTAAGAATTTTTCCCAGAAAATGGACTAATAATTCTTGGGAGAAAGTCTTCTCTCTTACTAAGACAATGAATTCAGATGTAGTATCACCTATTTAATCAAATTGGAAACAAGAAATACTGGAATTGTATAACCTTACTTAGATGTTTATATTATATTGTTAATCCCTTATCCTTTGATCTTGAGGCCTCTGTATAAATTGTACATGGTTTATCAATAGTTGCCATTTAAATTGTAAAAAAATTTTTTTTATATATTCTTGTTGGAAAATTTAATAAAACAGTTTGAGTAAAAAAAGATTTCTAGTTCTTGTGACGTTATTTGGAGGTGTCTTTTGTTGACTTTGTTGTGTTTCTTTTGTTTTTACATTTTCTATTTCTTTATGAGGTAAACCGATATATACATTCTACTTACTGCCACAGGACTGCTTACTGTATTGTACTTCCTGCTGAAATGTCTTCTTGCTGCTGGAAGTTTGGTTGTCTACTTGACCTATATTTTTAAATATTTCTTCTATTTCATTCTCTCTTACAACGTCAAAGTTTACTGCCATTTTTCTGATTTCCTTCTTTTTGTTTTCTTCACAGTTAAGAAGTAGCTCTTGTTTTGTGTGGTAATTATCTGTTAGGCTTGTGCTATATTCTGTACTTTCCAGAAGGGTGTACTGTGCTATGTTCATGGGTTATATTTAATATGCATTGGTATTATTGTTGAGGAATTTCTGTAAAATAAATTGAGAGTTGCACATAATTGTTTAATATTTAAAATTTATTGTACAGTAATACTTGTTTAATTTGTACTTGTTAAGGGATGCTTTCCTGCTGTGTACAATTACAGTGGGGGAGTACAATGAAAGGCTACTTTCCAATTTCGTTTTAAGTTTTAGTACTTTAGCTGCAGGTTTATTTAGTAATTTGATGTTGTGCAGCTTGTTTGTATGTAAATATGCTGTACTGCTAGGGAAGGGAGTGAAAAGACAAAGGTTTGCTTCTGTGCCTCCTTTTTTGGCACAGGAAGTATGAAACTGCAATGTCTGGCATTACTGATTAAATGAAATACTCAGGTGTGTCAAACTAAATTTTACAAAGGACAAGCAAAAATACGCATCAAGTGATGTCCATTGTACAAAAAAAAACTTTTTATCAGCTGGCAGACATGCTTATTGTCAAAAAGATTGATTGTTCTGCTGATGAAAATAAGTTATATAATCATCATAAAGTTCCATCTGTGTCGTCCATTTTCATTCTTCCTTAACTAATGGGTTTGGATCCGATCCCTTAGATCCGACTCTGTCGTTGCTAAAGCTCGTGGCAACCAAAAACTCTCAAGCTTCTCCCTTACTCACAATCACCACCCCCAATTACCTCAAATCTTGTTTGCTGCTATAATAAAAAGTAAAAGAAGAAAACTCCTATGGAAAACTATATCTGGAGCTGCTCAAATAAGGACAAGTAAGTCCATAACACTCGATCTTCCAGAAGCCTTTTGGTGGGAGGGGAGTTGAGGAAGAATGAAAATGGACAACATGGATGGAACATTATGGTGAGTACATAACCTTTTTATCTGATGTTGTCAATTTGCATTCTGTCCTCAGCTGATGGGACAGAGTCCCCAGCTACCTAATTTCCAGGTTAAACTCAAGGAAGGATATTCCTGAGCACCACAGAACCAAAAGATGCCTTTCTTCTGGAAACCAGATCTAATTTGTAATGAGCAATAAAGGTATGGAGAGTAGTCCAAGTAGCTGCCGCACAACCGTCATCCCTTGATACCCTGGACTGAAAAATGGAGTAAGTTGCTGTCGCATGTCTCTTGTATTCAAATGAGACACTGAGGCACTGTGATGGGTTCAAGGTGTTTATTACACATAAACACATCGGGACTGAACATATATTCAAGCTAAATGACTGACTCATTACTTCACACTCGCATGTGCATCTCCATTCATGCCTGCATTCACTCTAACTACACAAATTGGCACTGATCTTACACGTGCTCAGAAACTTATATACACGTGCTATCTAGCTAAAGTGACTGACTAGGTACAATACACACAATGATCTACATCCTACCTCTTTGATTTGTTTGACATACAAAAGGAGAACAAGATATTTTTAACAAGCTATGTATTACATGAACAACCAACAACAAAATAATTCAAGTCCAAGTCGCTGTGCATCTTGAAATGGGTTTGGAAATTCTACCTGATCTGGTCACATAAAAACTTTGACTGGGTTTAGCAACAGGGACAATCTCTGGGGATTCTTTCTCAATTAGAACTTCAGGGGTTACATCAGGATTACTTGAAGAAAGTACACTGTCATCTGGAATTTGAACAAGTGTAGAGTCACTCTGAGAAATCGCCTTTGTCACAGGTGATCTGCTGTGTCATTGGTTCGGAGACTGGCAGTAAGCAGCTTCGATTCCTTCTGAAATCCATTCCATCAGACTGTACGATCTAAGATCTTGGTTCTTCATAAAGGTTTCAGACGATATCCACTTGGTCATATCCTTTAGATGCTTGCATTCACACAATCTCTCCCTGTCTTAATGGTTTAAGGGCCTTGCTGGACTTATCATAGTACAGCTTTTGTGACTGACGTTTTCTCTAAAGTTGAGCCTTGACCATTCTGTTGTTCTTTACATCTGGTACTAACAATTGTTTACTGATTGGTAAAGTTGTTCTCATCTGTCTGGAAATTAATCTCTGAGCAGGTGAACCGAGCAAGTTATCAATGTTTCTGAGATCAAGCAGGTTAAGGAAAACATCAGTACTATCTCTCCCTTGGATTTCTCCAACAAATGTTTCGCACTCTGAGCTGCAAGCTCAGCTAATCCATTGGACTCTGGATACTTAGGACTACTAGTAACATGGACAAAGTCCCAAGACTCAGCAAATTTCTTGAACTGCTGACTTGTATCTGTGCACCATTGTCAGATACTACTTTGTACGGACTACTTTGGACAGAAAAATGCCTCTTCAATTTCGTAATGACAGTGCTGGACATTAAGAAGAAGGTCAATTTCAAACCAATTCAAATGAGTCTACTAACACTAAGTAATACTGACCATTCCATTCGAAAATAATAGTAGCAACGTTCGAACATGGTAATTCAGGAATCTGGTTTAGATGAAGTGGTTCTTTTTTGTTGGTGCAATTTAGTACTATTGCACAACTGAACATGCTGCAGTTTCCTTCTCTACATCTTTTAACATAGAAAGCCAAAATACTATGCCTCTTGTCCTTCTTTTGGTTGAATCAGTACCTGGGTGACCATAATGCGAAATGTTGACATATTCCTGTTATAATGCTGTAGGAATTAACACTTTAGGACCTTTCATGATGATTCCATCTTCCATCATAAGCTCGTGTCGGTAAGGGAAATACTGCTGAATGTCAAGTGATAAACTGGTTTGTTGTGTTGGCCAGCCTTGACTAATAAAATGTTGCAACTTCTGGAGAATCGGGTCTGAGGCTGTATGGTTTCTGAGTTTATCAAGATGTGATGAGGAAAAATTTCTGACTTCCATGAATTCAAAGTCAGCTTTCTTATTTTCATGCTGTTCTGTTTGTCTGGGTGCTCTTGACAAAGCATCAGCAAGGTAGAGAGATTTGTCTGTAGTACAGACAATATTAAAATTGTACTTTGGCAATGTTAACATCATATGTTGCAGGCATGCTAGGGGCTGTATGTAATGGCTTTGTTTAGAATTGTCGCTACAGGTTGGTGATCAGTCTCTATTTGAACAGATCTGCCATAAATATAATCACTGAACTTTGAACATGCAAACACTACTGCCAAAAGCTCCTTTTCAATTTGTGCATACTGCATTTCAGTTTGGGTTAAAGTTCTGGATACATAGGGTACAGGTATGCCTTCTTGAAGGCCATACTTTGAAGCATCACATGAGAGTTACAGGTTTGTGAACATAATATCTCAACATGGGCGGACTGGCAATTTTCTGTTTCAGAACATCAAATGCTTTTTGGTGTTGTTCCACCCAGGACCAGTTTACATTTTTGCATGTCAACATATGTAAGGGTGCTGCAAGCTCACTCACGTCTGGGATGAACTTACCTAAATAGTTGACCATACCAAGAAAACGTCGTAAAGATGTTACAATTTCTGGAACTGGCATGTTAAGAATTGCTGCTTGCTTAGAAGGATCTGGTTGTAAGTCAGAACTGGTAGACAAATGACCCAAATAAGTAACATCTTTCAGCTTCTGGGGATTCAATTCAAGATTTACTTCATGTGCATGGTCAAGAACTTTCCTGAGATTTCTATCACATTCGGTCTTCACCACTGCCCCCAATAATAATAAGTCATCTACTATGACAGCTCACGGATAACCAGAAAAAAATTGCTCCATTGCACACTGAAATACTTCCCTGGCAGAATTTATCCCAAATGGCATTCTCAAGAATCTGTACCTACCAAATGGTGTATTGATAGTGGTTAACAATGAAGATTTGTGATCCAGCGAAATTTGCCAAAAGGAACTTTTTGCATCTAAGACTGAAAAAAACAGTGGTATTTGGCATGAGAGTGGCTACTTCTTTTACTGTGCCCATTGGATGATGAGGACATTTAAGCACTTTGTTTAAGTCTCTCGGATCAATACATATTCTAATACCATCTTAGCTTTTCTTATGAGCTATGAGCATGGAGGATACCCATTCAGTAAGTTCTTTTACTGGAGTGATTATATCCAAATGCACTATTTTGTGAAGTTCTGCTTTTACTTTGCTCTGCATTGCTACTGGAACCTTCCTTGCTGGTCTGACAACTGGGCTAATTTCATGGTTTAACTTCATGGAATATGTGACTGGAAGTTTACCAATCTCATCTTTGAAAATATCAGCATATTCACTGAAAATATTCTGTGAAAACTATCTTCGTCATTGTTCAGAATTATATGATGGACCTCTTTATTAAATGAAATCAGTCCCATTATCAAACTATCTTCAAGGTCTAACAATGACTGCACATGTATTTTGATTGTGTAAAACTGTAAGTCATAGCTGTTCCTAGCAGAATGGCATGAGAGAACTACTGCACTATCAGTTTGAATCTCTTCACCACCATAAGCAACTAATTTTGCACACTTTGCTGAATCAAGTTTCTCGCCAGCTTTTACTTTGGCAAACATTTGTGCTGATATAACATTATACTTGGATCCCAGGGTCTACTTTAAGCTCTACAGGTTTCCCATTAATCTCTAAAGTACAAAATATTTCACTCTTTGCCACCAACCAATAATCTATTATGTTAATTGTTTCATCACTCACAGGGACAGCATCAACAAAGAAAGTTTGCTCACAGCTCTCTAGCTGATCTATTTGATTCTTCGGATGCTCTCTTTTGATAAAAGTATATGTCACCTTAGACTTACAAAGCCTTTTGAAATGATTCCACTTTTTACATTTACGACACTGCTGACTAAAAGCTATGCACTTCTGTCATTTAGGTTCATGACTGCCTCCACAATTACAAAAATTAAAAATAACATTAGGTGCTGTGGCCCCATTTGGTTTATAACTAAGATTGGGTACTGCCACATCCTTCGGTTTAGATTTGTCATTTTAGCTTTATGTTGTACACTATCAACATTCGCACTGGCAGACACTGTATGCATGTTTTTCTCATTCATAAGCATATTCGTATGCTTTTCTGTAAGCTCATATATTTGACAAATCCCTGGCTTTGCTCAACGTTAAATCACTGTCTCGAAGCAAAATCTTTCTCACTGCATTATTAACACCACACGCAAGCCTGTTTTTATCAATTCATCTTGTAAATCACCAAATCTGCATGTTTTAGCTTTATTTCTCAAGTTGGTAATATATGCCTCTAGAGTTTCACCAGACTTTTGATTTTTTGTACAAAACATGTGCCTTTCCACTATAATATTTGTTTGAAGGTTGCACATTTTTCTAAATTTATGTTTTAAGCAATCAGGATCTTCCCGCGTTTCAGCCTGTATCACAATATGGCAGTTCTCCCCCTCCCCTGCATACACAGCAGTGGCATACACAAATGAACATCCCCTATCGGTGGCTTCTGAACCAGCTAAATTAAGAAGTATAAATGCTATTGTATGTGTGTCTTTATCAGAAAATGCAGCCTGTTTGAAAATATCATATTTTTGCTCAAACACTCGCCAATTCTCAGCAATGTTATTATCAAACACCAGCAGTCCAGATCTGTGAAATCCCTCTGCCATAGCAACAAAATTTGTTTAAATATAAGCATGACAAGGTACTTGTAATTATGCTCATATGCGTAACAATCTCCCTGAAAAGGCTTTACGTTAACACTGCGAACATTCCAGACACTTCAGATACCTCGAAAAGTTTCAGTTAATGTGAAAAAGTATTGCATTGTGAAAAAATGCAGTTGTTTTAGCCTTTTCGTACATTTTAATACTTCAGAAATTATTCTGAACACTTCTGTATTTACTTCGAATACTTTTATCAGTATGTTGCAATTTTGGGCATTTCGTTTACCATGGTAATTATTTCAAATCTTTTGAATGCTTCACCAAATAGGTGGTGACTGTCAAATCATTTAAACAAGTTTAAGTACCTGTGCATAACCACTGACCTGTTTGCGAATTGGCTCCTGTATATTCCTCCTCTTCTAACTTCGTGCCTCATGGTTTCTGAGTTGCTTCACTTTGGATCCCAATCTGACACCATGTCGCAAGTCTCTTGTATTCAAATGAGATACTGAGGCACTGTGATAGGTTTATGTTGTTTATTGTACATAAATACATCAGGAGCTGTAAAAGGAACATGTATTCAAGCTAAATGACTGACTCATAACTTCAAACACACAAGCACGTGCATCGCTACTCATGCCTGCATTCACTCTGACTACACAAAATGGCAATGATCTTGCACATGCTCAATAAATTATATGCATGTGCTATCTAGCTACAGTGGCCGACTAGGTACAATACACAAAATGATCCACAGCTGCCATGGATGTGGTGGAATGGGCCTGAACAGGATTTGTGAGAGTAATGCCCAATTTGTTGTACACAAAGGAAATGCAATTTGTTATTCATTTAGATAGCGTTATTTTGGTAACTGGTTTACCCAATGTTGGTTCTGCATATGAAACAAATTATTGGTCAGAATTTCTGAAGTCTTTTGTCCTATGTGGGTAAAAATGCAACTGTCTATGAACATATCTAATAAATATAATGCATATATATATTTAATAATGCATTAATATATTTAATGGATTTCCCCAGAATGTGCATTGCTAAGAGAAAGTAATTGGAAGAAATTGCCTACTGCCACACTCTGAGGGCTTCTCAACACAATGGGTAGGACCTATTTCCACCTTGTTTGCTGATGTACTAAACTACTGACATATTGTCTGTCTGTATTGCAATCATCCCCAAGGGGAGAACATCCTGAAATGACTGCAACGCTAACAGCACTGATTTCATCTCTAGAACATTTACATGCAGGTTGGTCTCTTTGGGGGACCGGGTGCCTTGGACTGTCTTTCCCATATAATGACACCACAACCCTAGTTGGGCAGTGTCCATGGTCATTATGGTCTTGGGCTGAGAAGGGACGAATGGATGACTTTGTAGAACCTGGTCTGAATGAATTCACCAGTTGAGAACTCTTTTGCAGGTCTGTGTGACTTTTACCTTGTATGACAAAGGATGGTAAAGTATTCATCACTGGGTAGCTAACATCCACTGGAGAATTCTCATGTAAAATCTGGCAAGCGGTACTAATGTTATTGCTGCCGCCACTGATCCCAGAGCCTGAGGGACTAGGCAAACTGAATTCAAGGAGCTGGGGATTACTTTTCAGACTTGGAATCTTATAGTTTGAAAACTCTGTACAGGAAGGGAAGCAATAGCAGTTTGCGTACTTAGGATTGCTCCTATAAACTCCAAGGTCTGAGATGGTTGAAGGTGAGACTTTTCATAGTTCATGGTTATCCCCAGAAGAGAGCAAGTCTGGAGAACCTGGTCTCTTACCCTTATGAGTTGATGCTTGGTTGAAGTTAAAATGAGCCAGTCTAGATATGGAAACACCAGGAATCCTTGCAGTCTGAGATAAGCTGCTACTACTGTCATACATTTTGTAAACATTCTGGGGGTAATCCCAAATGGCAGTACTCTGAATTGGTAATGACCGACTCCCAGCCTACAGCATAGGTACCTCCTGGATTGCCTGTTCATTTTTATATGACAGTACGCATCCTGAAGGTCTACTGAGCACATCCAGTGGTCCTTGCCCAGAACAGGGAGAATGGACTAAACTGTGAGTCGTGACCATCTGAAACCTGGGTTCTTTGAACTGTCCTGTTTAGTTTGGTGAGATTCAGAAATGGTCTCCAGTCCTGTTTTCTTTGGCACTAAAAAGAACCTTGAGTAAGTTCCGGATTCTATCTGGTCTGGCGGGACCTCTTGGATGACTCTTTTTTTTCCCTAGTAGCTTCTGTATTTAAATTGCTGCTTGTTCCCTCTGACTGGGTGGAATATCAAGGATTTTTCTTGAGACTGGCGGTGGAAGGAAAAAGGGTATTATATATCCTCTGGAAATAATCCTCTGCACCCAAGTATCTTTTTTTAATAGCTAGCCAGGCTCTCTGATGCAGGGATAACCATCGTCTGACTGCCTCCAGAGGTGGGCAATTGGGCCTCCTTTCAAGAACGCTGGTAGGGTTTGTCAGAAAATGATTCTCTGTAACCCTGGTTCTGCAGGCCGTCTCTGCCATGTGGGTAGCGACATCTATTACAGTTCCCTCCTCTGCCTCTGGGTGAACCTCCTCTACATGTATCCTGGAAAGGACCCTGAGACTTTCTGAACCACATTTTATGACCACCTCACTGATTCCTGGAAAAGATTTGCTGAGGGGTCGAAAAATGCATGCCCATGGCAGACAGGGTCCTTGCATCTTTCTCACACCTGGATAGAGTGCCCTTTCAAGAACGCTGGTAGGGTTTGTCAGAGAATGATTTTCTGTAACCCTGGTTCTGCAGGCCGTCTCTGCCATGTGGGTAGCGACATCTATTACAGTTCCCTCCTCTGCCTCTGGGTGAACCTCCTCTACATGTATCCTGGAAAGGACCCTGAGACTTTCTGAACCACATTTTATGACCACCTCACTGATTCCTGGAAAAGATTTGCTGAGGGGTCGAAAAATGCATGCCCATGGCAGACAGGGTCCTTGCATCTTTCTCACACCTGGATAGAGTGCCCTTTACCTTGAGGCCAAATAAAGTAGTTCTGTCAAAGGGGGCACTGACGAAAGAGGAAATAAAGGGCTCTGCAAACTCACAAAGGAGCATTCAGGCAGGTCTCCTTCTGGAAATTCCTGAATCCACAGGCCTTGAGACTCCCTTTGGTTTGAGATCAACCTCATGGATGAATTCGATATAGATTGGGGGATTGTCAGCTGGGAAGTTACAGAAGCCCGAACTTCCTCAGAAACAGCAACCAAGAGGGTATTTGACAACTCCTTAATCAAATCTCTCTGTAATCTGGTAAAATGTGCCTAGTAGTTAAGAGACCTCAGAGCAAAGGTGGATGAGGTGTATACACGCTTCCCAAATCTGTCCACCGCCCACAACTCTCTGTTGAGGGGATAGAAAGTGGAACTTTCTTCAGCTAGTTCCTTCTTGGAGGCCGCTGCAATGAACATGACTTCAACAGGGACCCCTTTACTCTAGAACTGCTCGTCTGTGGGTGGTGCCATTATCCTGTCTGGTCTCTGAGGAATGGGTTCTATGGTGTCTGGATCCTTCCACGCCTGCTGTGAGATCAAGTCGATGAGCTCATCAATGTGTGGAGTCACCCAGGAGGTAGAGGGCCCTGTATCAAAAGCCTCCAGAACAGTTTCCTCAGAAGTTGGGTTAATCGGTGTCTAGCCTCCTCTCTGTTTAAGGAATCTGTGTCTTTGGTGACAGACTCTTCTGGGAAGTCAACGTGCTTCCTCTTGCACATTCTCTTCTTAGAGACCTCATCAGTGGGATGTTCCAGGGAGCTATCAGAAGAGGAAATTACAATTTCCTGGGAGGGAACCTAGGGTATTGGTACTAACTGCCCCTGTGGAAGGAGGTGGTGAGTTCTGAGTGCTGAGACATGATGTTAGAATATTTAGGATCCGAGGGGCTTGGCTCCATCTGATCTGTCAGAGCAGAAACCACCCTCTTCACAGCTTCGAAGTGAGAGCAGCTCGTAGGCTAGAAGGACATCAGGTCCACGAAGACAGGCTTCTGAAAGTAAAGTTGTGTACACTTACCATAAATGTACATGTTCGAGTGCATTCACTGCTGCAGTCATCACATTTGGGTTATCCCTTTTAGGGTAGTCCTCGGCTGGCCCGAATACCAGAGGCGTAGTATTTCTGCATCGGTTGCTGTCACTTCAGGACTGATGTCAGGTCGTCAGTAGTATAAAGTAAGGCAGCCAACGCCATTACATCAGTTTTCCTTGCCCTAACCTGTCAGGAGCCCCCATGTAGGAGCCAGGTTCTGGTGGAAGAACTCCACCAGTAGGAAGTAAATACCAATATGTCCTTTGTAAGGAAAGAGAAGAAAAAAGGGGGATGGAGGGAGGGAAACCAGGACTGCAACAGTGAATACACTCGAATATCTACATTTATGGAAAGTGTACACAACTGTACTATGTTCTTCGTATTTCACTGTTGCAGTCATCACATTTGGGTTGATTCCCAAAGCTGAGGAAATGGGTGGAGGCAGTCAAGGAAACTAGGGGCTGGCTAGGATGCCCTGCAAGACTGCAGAGGCAAACCCTGCCCCGGATTTGGAGAAGAAAAGAAGGTGGTAATGTTTGGTAAAAGTGTGAACAGATGTCCAGATGGCAGCCTCCAGGATGTCCCTGGAGGGGACTCCTCTGACGAAAGCTGCAGAGGTGGAGGCTGCTCTGGTGGAGTGAGTCCTGACCCCCTCGGGGGGATGCTTTCCATGTTGTTTGTAGCAGAAATGGATGCCGTGTGCTATCCATTTGGAAATGGTTTGTTTGGAGATGGCTTTGCCTTCTGCCCCTGTAGCAAAGCTAACCAGCAATTGATCAGACTTTCTGAAGGATTTAGTCCTGTCTATAAAGAATCTGAGCTGTCTGTGCACATCTAGAGAGTGCAGGATCCTTTCCCCCTTATTCTGGAGATTAGGAAAAAAGGTGGGCAAACAAATGGATTGGTTGACAGCCACACTGGACACCACCTTGGGCATGAAAGATGGGTTAGTCCTGAGGGATACCCTGTCAGCATGGAAGATGAAGGGTTCCACAGCCATGAGTGCTTGCAGCATGGAGACTCTTCTGGCTGAAGTGATGGCCAGAAGAAAAGCTGTCTTCCAGGGGAGAAATTTTAGCTCTGCAGAAGGAGCTGGTTCGAAGGGGGGCAGGGTGAGCTTTTCCAACACAAAGTTAAGGTCCCAAGTTGGGGTTGGTGCTCTTTTGGGTGGCATCAGGTTGCTAGCCCCTCATAGGAACTGTTTGATCAAGGGGTGTGAGAAAAGGGGCTGCTCAGTGGGAAAATGAGCAAAGATAGCAGAGGCATGAATTTTAATAGAGGAAAAAGAGAGGCCACTGTGTAGTAGGTCAGCTAAGTAATCCTGGATGAGAGGGAAGGCTGTGCCATATTGGCTCCCTTAGCCTGAATCCAGGAGCAGAACCTTTTCCATTTCTCAGCATAAGACTTCCTAGTGCTAGGGCGGCTAGCCTCACGTATAACATCTAGAACCTGTTTACTGAGGTTGGCAGATTGATCGGGGGTTAGGGAATAAGCCAAGTTGCCAAACTAAGTGTCTGCAATTGGGGATGCATGAATTCCCCTTCCCTCTGGGTCAGGAGGTTTGGAATCTGAAGAAGATGCCATAGTGGCAGTGAGGGCAGGCTGCGCAACAAGGGGTACCAGTGCTGGCGAGGCCAATCTGGAGCTATAAGAAATGTCCTTGGTTTTTCCTCCTTTATTTTGAGCAGTACTCTGGGGATGAGAGGTAGTGGAGGAAAGGCATAGACCGATAGATTGACCCAGGGGAAGGGCAGGGCATCCACTTTCCAAGCCATTTAGTGATGCTCCCTGGTGCAGAATTTGCTGAACTGATGGTTGGTGTGGGAGGCAAAGAGGTCGACCTTCGGGGTGCCCCATTTCCGAGTTATTAGGGTGAAGATTCTTTTGTTGAGCTGCCACTTGTGTTAGAGTCTAGCAGATTTCTGCTTAACTGGTCTGCCAGAGAGTTGAGAAAACCTGGTAGGAATTGTGCTAACAGGTGGAGTTGCATGGCAGAGGCTGTGCGCCAAAGGGTCATGGCCAGCTTGCAGAGAGGGTAGAAGTGAGTCCCTCCCTGCTTGTTGATATACCACATTACAGTGGTGTTGTCTTCAGGACAGCCCCCGGGGAGAGAAGGGGCTTGAAAGCTATCAAGGCATGCTGGACAGCCATCATCTCTTTTTGGTTGATGTGCAGAGGGATTTGCTGTGGGCTCCATTGGCCCTGTATGCACCTGCTATCCAGGTGTGCACCCCAGGTATAGTCTGATGCATCTGTGGTGAGGGTCTGGGCGGCAGGGGGTGGTAAGAAAGGTAGTCCCTTGTTGTGGGAGCATGCTGTTGCCCACCAAAGAAAATCTTTTCTGAGGCAAGGAATTATAAGTATAATAGTCTCCAAGTCTTAAGACTGTTGACACCAAAGGCTTTTTAGGTACCAGCGAAGTTTCCTCATATGCAGTCTGGCATATGGAATGAGTAGTATGCAAGATGCCATGAACCCCAGAGATTGCAGGATCTTCCTTGCAGACAGCTAGGTTCTAGTGGCTAGTTGACAGAAGTAGGCTGTCAGGAAAATTTACTTTTCTGGTGTAAGAAATGCCATCTGGGATGCTGTGTCCAGGCTTGTTCCCAGGAATATAATCCTTAGGGTGGGAACCTGTTTGGATTTCTTTCCGTTGATTGTGTACTCTAGGGAGGTGAGTAGGGACTTTACAAAGGCCAAGTGCTTGAGTAGCTTTTCCTAGCTGGCTGCCTGAATTAGGCAGTCGTCTAAGTATGGATACATCTGGATATTCCTTTGTCTGCAAAAGGCAATGGCCGGGGCCAGACATTTTGTGAAAACTCTGGGAGCAGTAGATAAGCCAAAGGAAAGTGCAGAGAACTGAAAGTGCTGTGATCCTGCCCTGAAACCAAGATATTTCCTGCATGATTCCCTGATAGGAATGTGGAAGTAGGCCTCTTTTAGATCTAGGGTGGCTAGCCAAGCATCCTTGGACAGCATGGGTAGCAGCTGCTGGACGGTGAGCATTTTGAATTTTGGGATCACCAGGAAGGTGTTTAGAATGGATAGATCGTGGATGGGCTGCCAGGTGCCCTCTTTTCTGGCTACCAGAAAAAGTCAGGAGTAGAAACCTTGGCCTCTCTGTTCTGCAGGAATGTGCTCTACTGCCCTCATAGAGAGCAGGAAAGGGCATGCTTTTGCACCTCTGCCCACTGGTTTGGAGGTAGACCTTGGAACCCTTTTGGGGTAGGAAGGGTGTGGAAAGAAAATTTGTACCCCTGGGACACTATGCTGAAAACCCAACGGTCACTGGTAATGGTGGCCCAAGGTACTTGCGTGAAAGGAGAGTTTTCCACCTAGGGGTAAGTGAAGGTGGGCAGAGGGAGGGGGTGGGGGAGGTGAGTCATTGTGAGTTCTTACCATAAGGGGTGGCTTACAACTCCCTGGTTTTGAAGTGGAAGTAGTCAACTGCTTAGATCTCTGCATTCCCTGTGTCTGCTGTCTGGGGCGGGGGTCTGGTTCCCCAGGGTCTGGGCTGGACTGGTTTAGTGGGAACAGGAAAGGACCAGTGTTTGGTGCGACAATGCCTGCTGGACCTGTAAGAAATCCTTAACTGTCTGCATAGATTTTGCTTTTTCTTCCATCTTTTTTAAGACCTCTTCTGCCTTAATGCCAAATAAGTTGTGTTTGTTGCAAGGGGGCATCCAGCAATTTAGAGTTGACATGGTCTGGCAAGGGCTGTTCCTTAAGCCATACATGCCTTCTAATGACGGATCCGATGACGGCTACCCTGCAAGAAGCTTCTAGGGCATCAAAACCACAGTCCAAGGTGTATTTACTTACTTGACTTGCAGAATGCATTAACTCTTGTAACTCTTTAGATTCTGCGCAAGCTGGAAAGGAAGACATTTTTTGTTTGAGGAGTTCCAGAGTATGTTACCGAAATTTTAGCATCTGCAACTGACAATTTAGTGCCCTGATAGCAAGAGTAGCTGAGGTGTATACTTTTTTTTACCCCATCTGTCTAGTGCTCGGGAATCCCTAACTGAGGGGGGTGGGATTCTTAGCAGAGGTTGCTTTAATCCCTTTAGGCCCTAGAGAAATTACCTCAGGGTCAGCAGTAGGATTTTTAAAAAGAAATTTCTGAGAGTCAGGTACTCTATAATACCTGTCTGGTTTTCTGTGTGCAGGCGGGAGGTTGTCAGGAGTCAAGCTGGATTGCAGGAAAACATCCTCCACAACATCCAGGACTGGGGGGATGGCCAAGGGTCTGTGCTGTGGAAGATCTGAGAATTCCCGGAGTCTCTTTTTAGACTGAGGGTAGTCCTGACTCTCCCAGTAGAAATGCTCCCTTAAGGTATGAAGGGTTTCCCCAAAGGAAAAATCCTCTGTGGAGAGGCGGAAGGGATGGAATCCTCTGCATCAGAATCCTCATAAGAAGAGAGGGGTTGTATATTCAGATGCATCAGAGTCATCTGACTCTTGTTCAGACAAAACTACAGGGGACAGATCTCTATTCCTTTTGGAAGGGGTAGCTTGGCTTCACCTGATCAGCATGATAAGGTCTTTCGCCATTTTAAGCATTTGAGACTGAGGCAAGGAAGCAGGTGCCTGAGATTGGGTTTTCGGTTTCTTGGGTGTGGTTCATACCTTGGGACTAAGAAACTCGTCGTTTTCGAAAGAACGGTAGTCACGAAAGATGATGTCGGTTTGTGTCGAGAATCGGTAGTGCGAAGGACTTCCTCGGAAGCCGGTGCCTGCTCAGAGGCTCCAGACCCATCCAAGGTAGAAACGACCGCAGGATCCTTAGTCGAAGAAGAGTTTAGCTGCATACCGGACTCCGAAAGGGTCTCAGTAGCGGCCTGCGAATCCATAGAAGTGGGCAGCAGGGGCTGCAAAAGCACCTCACTGAGGGCCAGAGAACTGATGACTAGCTTAAGGGAAGCGTCGTCGGTAGTTTTGGACCTGTGCAGTCTCTCTCTTTATCTTTACATATTTTCGGAAGATCTACTGTCGGATGGCTAACTGAAGCCATATCGGAGTTTGAGGACTGTAAGCGAAAATATCTAGCTACAATAAGGGTCCGACGATGGACAGTTCTGGTGCTGAACAAAGTACAGAAACGACAGCGGGGATGTCATAGTCTGGGCCTAAACAAGTGATGCAGTAAGAATGAACGTCTCCGTGTGGTATTTCCTTTCCACAGGTGAGATAATTGTTCACTTTTTCTGACATCGGTTAGAGCAAGAAAAAAGGATCCCTAATGGGGTACTTAGCTTCAGAAGACGTCAACTTCAAATCAGTAGATGAAACTCAGGTAGCAGTCGACCGGCACTCGTGCGAACTGCTTCTGACTCCATGGCAAGAAAGACTGATGTAATGGCGTCAGCTGCCTTACTTTATACTACTGACGACCTGACATCAGTCCTGAAGCGACAGCAACCGAAGCAGAAATACTAAGCCTCTGGTATTCGGGCTGGCCGAGGGCTACCCTGGCAGGGATAACCTAAATATGATGACTGCAACAGTGAAACATGAAGAACATCCGTAATCTCTCCCCACCCTGAGGGCAAAACCTCTGAAGTGGAAGCTAGATAAGAGCTGTCCAGTGCCAAGGCTCTGAGGTGTATGGATGGCTCTGAAAGCCTCAGAGTTGAATGTAGCACCTCGGATTGGACAGGCAGACTATGGCTACAGGTGCACCCCAGATTCAACTGGACCAGAGCCTCTCAGGGAAACCCTAATCAGAGTGAGATGTGACTGGACGGCTTATATCCAAAAGCTCTGAAACAGCTGAAGAAGTCAGAGGAGGAACCTGTAAAGGGGAGCTGCAGATGTTCAGATCTCTTGACCCAGTGGGGTAGGAGCCGAAGTGATACCAATCTGAACCTGTGCCAGAAGATTCCTCCTCTGTCAAGCATCTAGAAGATCGTGTGGAATAAATGGATGGGGATTTTGGGTGCTCCAAGAAGGGCAAAGGTACTCTATCTGGAACAGGCTCCAAAGTAAAGGAGTACCTTGCTCTGGGTAGAGGTTATAAATAGGTTAACTGTCCAATTTTGTTAGAGTCAGATAAGGTGAAATCAGATCCGAAGACTTTGACTTACTGGGATCCGACTTAGAAGTTGTCAGATCCGATATGGTCAGATCAAGTGATTTAGATGATGTCGGATCCGAAGGCCTGGTTGGATCCTGCAACTTGGACTTTTCCGAATCCGGGGTTGAGACCAGATCATTGGAAGGCCTCTTCCTAGAAGAATCTGAAGCTGAAGAAAATGAAAGCTTCGAGGAAGAGGATTTCTTTTGTCTAGCCTTGACAGAAGAACCCTCTGAAATAGCTTCTCCAAAGAAGGAAGGGAGAAGACATTTTAGGATGAATTTATTTTTACGCTCCACTAAAGCACGGGGATTGAATCCATGACTGATGGAGCAAGTCTCTTGTAAGTGGAGACAACTCAAACAATAAACGCATCAAGTCTGGGCATGAGATATAGGCATTTTATGCCCACACTTTAGGCACTTTTTAAAGTCAGAAGACTTATGCGCCATTTTATGAAGAGAGCACAATAGTCAGAGTGGAAAAGGATTTGTACAAGCAAAAAATAATAAAGGAAAAAGGTTACCAACAATAGTTTTAAGTACTACTGTAGAGGAAAGCGGAGATACTAACAATAGTATATAAAGCGGATAGAAGTACAAGAAAAAGAAAGTACAAATTCACGAAGAAAATACGTATATATGTATATAAATAGTAAGGTGTTGGGTTAAGGATTTATCATAAAGGGAAATTAGTGAGAAATATGAGAGAAATTATAAGTTTTTAGCACTTACCTTAAAGCTCAAGAGAGTTGGACGACCATGTCTTTTGTTGGTAGCGGCAAATGAGATATGGGGTAAATGGGGTTGGTGCCTTGTAGGTAAGGTAGAAGCTAGAGAGTTTTTGTTTGCCATGAGCTTTAGCAACAGCCAAGTCAGATCCAATGAATTGGATCTGAACCCATCAGTTGAGGACAGAATGAAAACTGACATCATCAGATGCGTTATCTTCAATTGTTCAGAGTCCTGCAACAGTTACCCTATACCTTTTTGCATACAAGTGTTGTATATTGCTTGCTGCAGTCTGCACAAAAAGTTTGATCAATCTGCAATTTTTTATTAATAAAACTGAATACTGTAAAGTCAGACTTTGCACAAGGGCAGACGAGACTCATTTCTTTTACTTCTGCCATTTGGTATTGAAAAAATTAAGTTGGGGGGGGTCTTAGATCACATCCAGTGGTTAATGGGGTAACTCGTGTGATACATTGACACTGGACAGCACCTTCTGAAATATTAATCATTTGTAGTTTGACTTGCACAAACCCAGAAAGTACAGTTTTGTACCTACCATAAATGTAGATGTTCGAGGATCCACATTGCTGCAGTCCTAACCATTGGGTAGTCCGCTGTCCAGTCGGCCCGAATACCAAAGTATATGGCTGACGTCGGTCAAGGCGCATTAGACTGATGTCAGGACGTCAGGGTACTAATGCGCATGACCGACGTCATATCCTCAGTCTTTTCTTGCCCCAGATGTCAGAAGACCCTAAAAAGACAAGGCCCAAACCAAAAAACCAAAAAACCCTGCACCAAACATATATACAATATATACAAATGTACAAGAGTATATCCTAACCCACACCAACACCCCTAAACACAGAGGGAAGGAGGGAGGGTAAATTGGACTGCAGCAATGTGGATCCTCGAACATCTACATTTATGGTAGGTACAAAACTGTACTATGTTCTTCATTCCACATTGCTGCAGTCCTAACCATTGGGTAGAATCCCAAAGCAGAGTTAAGGGAGGCTGGCAAATCATAAGGAAGCAGGAGCTGTCAACATGCCTTGCAAAATAGCTGTGGCAAAACCAGCCCTAGATTTAGAGTAGAGAGGAAGATGGTAATGCTTAGAGAAAGTATGCACTGAACTCCAAGTAGCTGCCTCCAAAATATCCTTAGTTGCCACCCCTTAGAAATGCTGTTGAAGTGGCAGTAGCCCTAGTGGAATGAGGCCTAATCCCAGCTGGAATCTCCTTGCCATGATGGGAATAACAAAATGAAATGCAAAACCCAATCCACTTAGAAATAGTTTGCTTAGACACAGGCTTGCCCTGAGAACTCAAAGCAAAAGAAACAAACAACTGCTGAGACTGCCTGAAATCCTTAGTCCTGCTTAAATAATAACGCAACTGCCTATGTACATCTAAAGTGTGCAAAATCTTTTCCCCTTATTTTGGGGATCTGCATAGAAAGTAGGCAAATGAATAGTTTGGTTTAAAGCCACACTAGAAACCACCTTAGGCATAAAGGAAGGATTAGTACGTAATGATACCCTATCCTTATGGAAAATCAAAAGGGCTCTACTGCCATAAGGGCCTGCAACTCAGAAACCCTTCTTGCAGAAGAAATAGCCAACAAAAAAGCAGTCTTCCATGACAAGTATTTCAATTCAGCAGTAGCCGCAGGCTCAAAAGGTTGTAGAGTAAGTTTTTCCAACACAAAATTGAGATCCCAAGCAGGAGTAGGAGCTCTACGTGGGGGTCTTATATTCTTTGCCCCTCTAAGAAACTGCTTGAACAAAGGATGCGAAAACAATGGTGGGTCACAATCATAGTGAGCTGAAATTGCTGCAGCATGAATCTTAATGGAAGAGAAGGACAAACCTTTGTCCAATAACTCAGTAAGATATTGAAGAGCCACACTCAAATTAGGCTCAGAAATCTCTAAATTCTTTGCTGCACTCCAAAATAAAAATCTCTTCCATTTTTCATTACACCTTCCTTGTACTAGGTCTTCTGGCTTCCATAATCACATTTAAAACTTGTTGAGGAAGTTGAGACCTGCTGTGTTTCAGAACAGAATATGCCAGGCTGTCAGATGAAGAGAGTGAAGCTTGACATTGAGCAGGTGACCGTCCTTCTGAGATAACAGATGTGGAATCAAAGGCAAAGGCCATGGAGGCTTCTTTACCAGACTCCTTAGTAGTGGGTACCAGTGTTGCCGAGGCCAATCTGGAGCTATTAAAATCATCCTTGGCTTGTCTTGTCTGACCTTTAGAAGCACCTTTGGAAGAAGAGGCAGAGGTGGAAAGGCATACACATGAAGATTTTTCCAACTGAAAGCAAGAGCATCCACTTTCCAAGCTGTGTGATGAAACTCCTTTGTGCAAAACTTTGGCAGCTGGTGGTTTAGTGGAGAAGCGAACAGATCTATGTCTGGAGTTCCCCATGACACTGTCAATTTCTGAAATACATGAAGATCCAGTTTCCACTCGTGGGGATCCATGATTTGTCTGCTTAACACATCTGCTAAGGAGTTCTGTGCTCCCGGCAGAAACCTTGCCTGAAGAGTTAGTTGCAAGCTGAGCGCAGTTTCCCATAAAATCATTGCTTGCCTGCATAGAGGATAAGAATGTGTTCCCCCTTGTTTGTTGATGTACCACATGACAGTTGTGTTGTCTGTTAGAATCAACACCTGCCCTGGAAGAAGTAACTCCTTGAAAGCCATTAATGCAAATTGGACTGCTAACATCTCCTTCATGTTGATATGTAGATGCTGAAGTCTGGCAGGCCACTTGTCTTGTATCCATTTTCCATTTAGATGAGCTCCCCAAGCAATGTCCGAGGCATCTGTCGTTAAAATCTGACTCGCCTCTGGCCGGGTCACAGAGAGTCCCTTGTTTAGGTGACATTCCTGAGCCCACCACAAAAATTCTTTTGAATGCAAGGTATTATTTGAATGACAGTGTCCAAATCCTGGCAGTGCTGTGTCCATACATTTTTGAGATACCATTGCAGCTTCCTCATATGCAGTTTGGCATTGGGAAGCACCAGAATACAAGATGCCATGAACCCTAAGGCTTGAAGAACTGTCCTTGCAGTCAGCCCGGACTGAAGAGATAATTGATGGAAGTAACTGGAAAGATTCTTTTGTTTGTCCGGGGTTAAAAAGGCCATCTGGGCTGCTGTATTCAGTCTCACACCCAGAAAGCACATGTCTTGAGAGGGTACTAGACTGGACTTTATTTCGTTCACAGAATACCCTAGGCATCTTAGCACTGCTATGACATATTCCAAATGCTGTAGAAGGTTTTCCTTTTCTTGAGCCAGGATCAGGCAGTCGTCCAAATAAGGATAGATTTGAATTCCTTTTAGCCTGAAGTAAGCTATCACTGGAGCCAGAACCTTTGTGAATACTCTGGGCGCAGTAGATAAGCCAAAGGGCAATGCAGAGAACTGATAATGAGAATTTCCAGCTCGAAAACGCAGATACCTTCTGCAACTTAGTCTTATAGGCACATGAAGGTAAGCTTCCTTGAGATCTAAAGTTACCATCCAGTGATCTTTGCCCAGCAGAGGTAAAAGCTGTTGTAACGTCAACATTTTGAACTTGGGAATGTCCAGATAAGTGTTGAGGATAGATAAATCCAAAATTGGTCTCCACGTGTTCCCCTTCTTTGGTACTAGGAACAGGTGAGAATAAAATCCTAGGCCCCTTTCTGGTACAGGGACTGGCTGAATGGCCCCTATTTGGAGTAACAGAGAAATTTGCTTGTGAGCCTCTGTCCTTTGTGGAGGAGGAACGTCTGGCATGCCTTTGAAAGGGGGCAATGTATGGAAATAAAACCTGTAACCGTGGTGAATGATATCCAATACCCATCTGTCTTGAGTGATTAAATCCCAATTTTCTTTGAAAAGAGACAGTCTTCCTCCCAAAGGAGCTGCCAGACGAGAATCTACTGGCAGCTGAAAAGGCAGGTCATTGGGTCTGTTTACGAAAGGACTGACCCCTGCCCTCACCAGAAGTCTGAGCAGGTGAACCCCCTGTTCTAGGCCTAAAAGAACCTTGAGCTCTGCCCCTACCACGTCTAGACCTACCCCTAGACTGGGAATCATAAGCAGGATATGTCCATCCCTTAGTAGGCCAATTTCTACTAAACTTCGGTGGCTGCACCTGCAAAAAATCTTTAACAGTTTGCATAGACTTAGCTTTGTCCTCCATTTTCTTTAAAACTGCTTCCACAGGCGAACCAAATAACACATCAGACTGTAAAGGAGCATCCAAAATCCTAGTCTTAACATGCTCTGCTAAATTCTGATCCCTCAACCAGGCATGCCTGCGAAGAACAGAACTAGTGGCAGCCACCCTCGAGGAGGCCTGCACAGCATCAAAACCACATTGCAAAGAATGCTTACCCACTTGTTCAGACACATGAACTAAATCCAGCAACTCTTTACACTCTATACCTTCCGCCAAAGCATCCACCTTAGATGTCAATTGTGAAAGGAGATAATTTTGATATTTTAGCATGTGAAACTGACAATTCAACGCTCTCATGGCTAAAGTGGAAGAAGTATACACTTTCTTTCCCCACCTATCCAAAGCCCTTGCCTCTTTATCAGTGGGAACAGGATTTTTAACAACAGAGGCCTTAACACCTTTAGGCCCCTGAGAAACAGTTTACGGGTCTGCCCTAGGACTCTTAAACAGATACTTATGAGCTTCAGGCACCCTATAGTACCTATCAGGTTTAACAGGGGCAGGAGGCAAAGAATCAGGGTTCAGGGAAGCCTCTGCAAAAACATCTTCCACCACATTCAACACAGGAGGTATAGCTAAGGGCCTATGCTGGGGTAAAAATAAGAATTCCCTAAGCCTTTTCCTGGAATCAGAGTAATCTTGGCCTTCCCATTTAAAGTACTCCCTCATGGAATGCAGAGTCTCTGAAAATGAGAAATCCTCAGGAGGAGAAGCTGTAGGAGTGGAATCATCCACATCAGAATCAGAATAAGGAGGATACTCCTGCAAGTCTTCCGCAGAAGACTCAGAAGCCTCTGAACACTGTTCAAAACTCTCAAACTCAGGTTCCACCCTAGGCCTCTTATCAGGAGGGGGCATGGAGCCTCTAATCATAGTAATTAAATCTTCTGCCATTTTAAGCATATGTTTCTTAGGCACAGAACCTGAAGTGCTAGGAGAAGCCCCCACTGAAGCTAAACTTGGCCTACCTCTCAAAGAAGTTTTGGAAACAGAAGGAGAGGCTCTAACTACCTTGGGAAGAGAGGGAAGAACAGTTACCTGAGAAGCCCCCTCAGCCTGGCCTACCTCCTGAGAAGGCACATCCTGTAACAGTAAAGTCTCTGCCTGAGACTCCAAAGAAACTCCTGGCAAAACCTCTGGCTCCACTGAGCCTTCTAAAGAACCGACGTCTGGGACTGCCGGTTCATCAACCCTAGGCTTTGCAGTTTTGTCCTTGCGCTTTTGATGAAGCGGGCCGGAGCATCCGACGGCATTTTATAATTACAACGCTTCCCAAACACTAACCTGGCACAGTCTAACCTTCTCTTAATAGTGCGTTTGTTAAATCTAGCACAAGAGCGGCAACCAACAACGTCGTGCTCAGGCCCTAAACAAGGTATACACAAAGTATGGTAATCCCTATGCGGTATCTGCTTCCCACAAGAAATACAGTTATTCACTTTTTCTGACATCCGGTTAAATACTGGGACAAGAAAAACCCAAAATGTCCCCAAAGGGGATACTTAGCCAACTTTGATTCGGTCTGAAACTCCGACTTCGGAAATTTTTCAGAACGCCAACCTGCACTCGCAAAACTGCTTCTGCATCGGACCATGCGGCAAAAAAGACTGAGGATATGACGTCGGTCATGCGCATTAGTACCCTGACGTCCTGACATCAGTCTAATGCGCCTTGACCGACGTCAGCCATATACTTTGGTATTCGGGCCGACTGGACAGCGGACTACCCAATGGTTAGGACTGCAGCAATGTGGAATGAAGAACATCTCTCATGCAATACTGCTGAGGCAAGAAGCCTAAATCACTGTAAGGAGAAACTCGCATCAAAATATATGTAGATTCATTGGCTACAATTTTTCCTTTGCATTTAACTTCTCTGTACATTTTGTGTAATTAAGTTCCTAGTCATTATAAAATATGCATTTTTACATGTGTACAGAAAGTAGTCTGCTGCAGTGCCTGTTGGCTGAACTGTATAGTTCCTACCTATTCAGTTTCTTTTGGGTTTTCTCTTCTCTCTACATTTTTTTTTTCACATGTAAACTTCAGTTGAAATGCAAGGGAAACCTTTTAGTCAGAGATTTACAATTATTTTACTATGCTGTTTTATAAGAAGAAGAATATGCATTTTACTGTTATTTTATTTATTTACATAGTTACTTGCTGGCAAGCACAACTGCCAGCTCTTTAGACTTTTACATAAGTTTTCTGGCGTTCCCTTATTTTTACTGGGACTTAAAATCTGTTACTAAAGATTTATGCTGCATTTCTTAATATACAAACTCTGGCCATTCAAGGAGAGTTCAGCAGCCAGACTTGTTTCTGTTGCATCTGCTCAATTTATACCAGTCACACTGACTGAGCTGTCCAATCAGCATGCACAGTTTGGAACAGTAATAAGTTTTTATTGTTTAACTGATATGGAAAGACAGCTATCAGAAAAAATGTCCTATAAATATTTGTTTTTAAGGGTTATAGCTTATAAACTTTTTTATTTTTTACTGTAGAACTGTGTTACTTATTTTTTTTTTGGAGTTTTACATGTTCTAGGTTAAGACCAGAATGCAAGCCTTCTGGTTCTTTTAAAGCTGAAGGGATTAACTGTCAGACCTTTTATGGCATGTGGGAAGAGCACAGAAATAGTATTATTTAAAGGAGAACCACAGCCACAGAATGAAGTTTTATTTCATGTCCTGACGTTTCCTACATTTTTAGCACCACTTTTGGACTCTCTCTCTCTATTTGTTTATATTTTTTAAATGTGATTCTGGAGTCTGCCCACATGGGATTCGGCATCTTGATTTTTTAGTCTACCTCTAGGTATCCCACAATGCAGTGTTTGGCTTTAAATATTACATCACAGTCCCTAAGCTCCTGCCAATGCACTGACTTTACATGTGTACTCACATATACCCAGCCTTCTTTTAGTTAGATTTAATTACCACTTCTTGACTTTCAATTCCTACTTATGAAACAAACACGGATAATCACATAGAACAGTATTCTCAGTGCCTGTTACTTCTTTTTCTTTCTAAAGTGGCCAATTTTCATTCTTTCATTATGCCCAAGTTATAGTCCTTAACCTCAACTCCCCTCCCCCTAAACATCTCTCCTTCGTATCTATCAAAGTGGCAAAGGTAATTCCAGCTGTTTGCTGTTGTGATTGATAGCTCACAACAGGAGACAAAGTTCATGTACTATTGCTTTGTACTATCCACCTACTTACAGTGGGACACTTATTTTTGCTGCACCATAGCCTCTTTCTGTCCTCAAATTTTAATCCTTACTACCTACTAATTGGTAACATATTGTTCAGCAAACCTTCCAACTTTCTTTTTTTAGGGATTCCTGAGAAAGCAAAATTCTTAAATAATTGTCACAAAGCCATAAAAATAAAACATTTCTGTTTTTACATAGCATTGTGGTGCACTTAAAATGAGGCTTTTTTATTAACATTCATTTTCTAAACAACCGGAATACAAGTGTAAATTATCACTTTACTGACTTAACAGTAATCACCACTGATTACCTGAGAGGTTATGAGGGACAGGTCAGGTAAGATTAAAAAAATCATGAGTATTCTACAACACTAGAGACATTTCAGATGTATGGTCTTGGGCCATTTACCTCTTATCGCACTATTGTCTGTACTTGCTCCCTGTAATTTGTCTCTTGCAACTGGAGGATTTATCCAAGTTTCCTGCAGTAATTTTATGTGAAGAACAATACAAAAAAAAGTCAGAAAAAGTTAAAAAAAAATAATAATCTAGATTATATGGGGAGGCTGTTATGAGGAATCAGGGTGGAGGCACTGTGGGATGTGTATGGGGGAGGAACAGTGGAAGCATGAGGTTAGGTGTCATGGAATCTTTTGTCTAAGGCACCATTCACTTTCACCTGTCTGGCTTTTCATCAAGTAAGGTCTTTGTGTAGCTGTGGAGGTTATGCTGCCTTTCTTTCTTTTTTTTTTTAAATAAGAAAATGTTATTAAAGGTTCCACATACTTCTCTGGCAGTGTTTCTAGTTATGATTTGGGTTGCACATATCCAACATTGATACTGTTGGGCATTTCAGTGTGACAATTAATAGCATGTTGGTCGGTGGGCTAGAGGCATTAGTTATTCCTCAGACTGAATATACAGTACATATTGAGCCAAAATCATCTGTAATTAAGCAGACAACTAAGTCTACAAGCTCTTTTCACAAAGCAGGGAAATGCACTAAAATTATGCTATTTTAATACCATGACAGTGATGGCTTAACTGCATTCCTCATCAATGATGTTAACTGACTAGGCTTTTGATTTCTGCAGTACATTTGTTAATTCTGTAAATGTATGCACATGCTTTCTGCATACACCTCCATTAGCACTTTCATGACCCATTGTGTGTTTCCGTAGTGTAACACTGAGTATGTTAATCACTTATAATAACCATTTACTTGGCTGGCTGATGGACTGAACCACTGCTGCAGTGTTTGCATGAACTAGTATCCATTACAGGTTTTTGTTATTGGTCTAATTTAGGTGTTCTTAATGTTCTGTACATTTTATTTTGCACATTATATTTCACTGTAATAATGTAATACTGAAGTAACTCTGTGTTGCTGTTTGTATGGTACCTTGTTTAATATTTTGTATGCAATCTATTATCTGTTTGCAATTGTGGGTAGAGCTTGACTTATTACAGGCCATATATAAAATATATACAATACGCACACACGCATTCTTTCTGTGAACTATTTGTTTACTGGGGCAGCGCACTGATCAGCAAGTTCAGGATTAGTCTGGATGAAATTTAAAACCCTTCATAAGCAAAAAAAGACAAGATAGGTAAGCAATAACACATAGTTCAGACTAGAATAAGAAGTTATGTACCTACCATAACGTTCCATGTTAGTTGTCTTCTCTCGCCTTCTTTCTTGCTTGATGGGTTCGGAGCCGATCCTCGGCTCCGACTCGGCACATGCTAAGCTCGAGAGTCACTTTTACCAGCTCGAGGCAGCCCCATATCCCATGATGCAAGGCAGTAAGTACCCAGATCTCGTTTGATGACAAAGGGCAATAGCACCAAGCATAAATACTTCCCAAAGGAAGAAGAAGCCTACAGGATGGAAGAAGGACCAGCTCTGCATGGTCTTCAGTATAATAATTTCTTGTAGAAAGGTCTGTCCAGGCCTGGGGGAAGGAGGGAGGGTCGCAAGAAAGAAGGCGAGAGAAGACAACTAACATGGAACGTTATGGTAGGTACATAACTTCTTAATGTTAAGTTGTCAATCTCGCCTTCATTCTTGCTTGATGGGACCGCGTCCCTAGCACCTCTATCCTGGGTGGCTCAATGGAACAGACTCTTGAGGACTGTACAGCCAAAACTGGCTCTGTCCCTGGAGGCCAAGTCCAATTTGTAATGGGAAACAAAAGTATGAGGAGTGGCCCAAGTGGCCGCTGCACAAAGAGTGTCTAAAGGAAGTCTAGCTTGAAAGGCTGTAGAAGTAGCTAAGCTCCTATTTGAATGTGCTTTTGATTTTGAGCACAGCTGTTTTCCCCTGAGCAGATAAATTTCAGAGATGACAGAAGAAAGCCATCTAGATAAAGTCACTTTAGAGACAGGAAGGCCTTTTCTGTTATCTGCATAGGAAACAAAGAGTTGATCGGATTTCCTAAATTGTTTAGTTCTGTCCAAATAATATCTGAGTTGGCGGTGGACATCAAGATAATGTAATTTTTGTTCCGATCTGTTTGAATAGTTTGGAAAAAATACAGGAAGTTCAATGGATTGATTCAAATTAGCCTTTGAGGCGACCTTAGGCAAAAAGGTCGGATTAGTTCTCAATGATACTCTGTCCTTGTGAAAGACCAAATAGGGGGGTCGAACCGAAAGAGCTTGAAGTTCAGACACCCTCCTGGCCGATGTAATAGCTACTAGGAATAATGTTTTCCAAGAAAGAAATTTTAGGGAGCAAGAAACAGCTGGCTCGAAGGGGGGAAGAATCAAGGATGTCAGCACTAAATTTAGATCCCATTGAGGAGGAGGATTCCTGATTGGAGGCTTTAGCAGGAGAATTCCTTTCAAGAAGGCTTTACAAAGCCTATGGGACATGATATTGTGATCTGCGATCCCGACAGGAAAGTTCGAGATAGCAGCCAGTTGAACTTACTGTGGAAGAAGAGGAGCCTGCATGAAAAATCTCCGCTAAGAAGTCCAAAACTGCCTGAACTGGGGCAGTGAAGGGATCGATATTCTTGGCTTTAGCCCAATAAGAGAAACGTTTCCATTTGCTTGTATAAATCCTCCTGGTAGAGGATTTTAAAGAAGCTACTATGATGTCTCTAACAGGGTTAGAGATCAAAGGAAGCCTGGCTAAGGAAGGAAGTGGAGCAACCATGCTGAGAGGTTGAGAGAAGGGATAGACCGGTGCAGCTGACCGGATTGGTGAACCAGAAGATCTGGCACTGGGTCCAGATGCCATGGCTGCACCAAAAGGTGACGATGGAGGAACGGAAACCAAATTTGTCGAGACCAATAAGGAGCAATGAGAATCATTTTGGCTCTCAAAACGGTAGCTTTCTGGATAACCTGAGGGATTAGAGGAAAAGGAGGAAAGGCATAAAGAAGTCCCTGGGGCCAATCCTGGGTCAGAGCGTCTCTGGGGGGATGGCCTGACAGAGGAAGAGAGAGAAGAAGTCTGGGCATTTGCTGTTTTGGGGAGTAGCAAAAAGATCACAACATGGGCGACCCCATTCCAGAAAAATCTCCTCCACTATAGATTGCTTGAGAGACCACTCGTGAGGCATGAGAATAGCTCTGCTCAATCTGTCCGCTAAAATGTTGGTTTTCCCAGGGATGTGCGTTGCTACCAGAAACCGATGAGAGGAGATCGCCCATTGCCACAGTCTGAGCGCTTCTCGACACAAGGGGTAGGACTTGGTTCCGCCCTGTTTGTTGATATACCAAACTACAGACATGTTGTCTGTGTGGACTGCAATCGTCCCTACAGGAAGAGAGTCGTTGAGGGCTTGCAACGTTAAAAGCACTGCTCTCATCTCTAGGACATTTATGTGCAGGTGGTACTCGAGCGGTTGCCACGTCCCATGAACCATCCTGCCCTGATAATGCCCCCACCCGATCAGGGAGGCATCCGTGGTGACAGTGGCTACCGGGATGGGGGTACAAAGTGTCTGCCTTGGTGAATCTGGGAGAAGTGATCCACCAAGCAAGATGATTTTGCAAATCTGTGTCACCAGAATTTGGTGACGCATTGGAAGTTGTTGGTAAGACCACTGAGTGAACAACATCCACTGAAGAAGGCGCATGTAGAAGCGAGCCAGGGAAGAAGAGTAATGGCCGCAGCCATGAGACCTAATACTTTTAGAACCATTCTGGCCTGTACCTTCTTGTTGGCTAGAATGATCCTGACATGACTTTGAATGTCTGAAACTCTTTGGTCTGTAAGGGTAGCTGACATCCGAACAGTGTTTAAGTTTGTGCCTATGAAAGTAATAGACTGGCAGGGCAATAAGGATGACTTTTCGAAGTTGATCGAGATGCCCAAATGAGAACAAAGATTTATTGTGTAATCCCTGGCTTGAACAAGCTGATGCCTGGTGGTGGCTGACAGGAGCCAGTCGTCGAGATACGGAAACACCTGGAATCCTTGACGTCTCAGGTGAGCCGTGACCAATGCCATGCATTTGGTGAACACTCTGGGGGCTGTGGTGAGACCAAAGGGCAGGGCTCTGAACTGGAAATGACTGGACCCCAGCCGAAAGCGGAGAAATCTCCTGGAGCGTCTGAATTTTTATGTGATAGTACGCATCCTGAAGATCTATTGAGCACATCCAGTTGTCCTTCTGCAAGAAGGGCAGAATCGACTGAAGAGTGACCATTCGGAATCTTGTCTTCTTCACAGGCTTGTTGAGTCTGCTGAGATCCAATATTGGTCTCCAGTCTCCCGTCTTTTTGGGGACCAAAAAGAACCTTGAGTAGATTCCGGGCTCTGAATGGTCTGTTGTAACTGGCTGAATGGCTCTTTTTTGCAGTAGTTTTGAGACTTCCAACTCTGCAATTTCCCTTAGACCGGGTGGTACGTCTGGAAGGGAATTTGAGGGATAAAAAGGACTTTCCTCGAAAGGAATTTTGTAACCCTCGGATATGATCGACTGTACCCATCTGTCTTGAGTGAGAGAACGCCAGGCTTCTGGGTACAGTGATAGTCTTCCCGACTGCCTCCAAGGAGGGACAGCCGGGCAACATCTCAGGGATGCTGAAAGGGCTTGTCAGAGAGAGACTCTCTGTTTCCCTGGTTTTGTGGACCCCTCTGCCTCTAGAGCGGCGTCTGTTGTTGTTACCCCCTCTGCCTCTAGGGGTAAACTGACCACGTGAATCCGGCGTGACTCCTTGGGATTTGCGGAACCATATTTTGCCACCCTTCTGTCCTTTGGGATAAGGTCTAGAAGGGGTGGAAAAATGGACTCCTACGGCAGACAGAGTTTTGCCGTCCTGCTCACACCTGGTCAACGTTTCCTTCACTTGAGGGCCAAACAGAGCTGACCCATCAAAGGGAGAGTTTGTGAAGGACGCCTTAAAGGGATCTGCAAAATTACATAGTCGCATCCAGGCTTGGCGTCTAAGAGCCACTCCTGTACCTGCGGCCCTACTCGCTCCATCAGCAGAATATGATATAAGCCACATGGAGGAGTTTACAATGGAGTTAAAAGTTCCTAGCTGCAAAGCAATTTTTTCCTGAGCCCCCGCAGCTGTAGGATCCTGCACAACTTCACCTAGCTCCTTAAGGATATCCCTTTGGAGTCTGGTGAAGTGACAAAGATAGTTCAGCGAACGCATAGCAAAGGTCGCTGAAGAAAACATCCGCTTACCATATCTATCCATGGTCCTAGAGTCCTTATTAGGAGGATGGACAGGTACGGAAGGATCTGCAAGTTCCTTCTTGGTGGCAGCCGCCACCACCATGGCATCAGCGGGGACACCTTTTGTAAGGAATTGCTTGTCCAACGGGGCAGTAATAAATTTAGAAGGCCTCCTAGGGACAGGCTCTACAGAGTCAGGAGCAGTCCACGCCTTTCGAGCAATAACCTGCATAAGGGGGTCGAAAGGCGGAGACACCCAGGAGGTGGAGGGCCGAGATCCAAACGCCTCCAGGTATACTGACTCATCCTCAGAGGGATTGTTGGTGGGCCAGTTTCCCCTCTGTCTAAGGAGTTCTAGGATGTCTGAGAAGGAGACATCCTCAGAGGGGGATCTTGGGGATCCCTCTGACTCATCTAAGTCAGTATCCGAAGTGATAGACTCGGGGGAGTCTACGTGTTTCCTCTTACAAGTCCTCTTCCGCGGAGGATCACCCAAGTCAGGAGAATCCTCAGAAGAGGGGGATATTCCCAGTGGGGAAACCTGAGGCGGAGGATCTCTGGGTCCGGGAGCAAGAGAAGTGGCAGAGATGTCAACAGGCACTATAGAGGGAGGAGCTAAGGGAGCAGACTGCTGGCTGAGTCCAGAGGCCAGCACACTCTTCATCACCTCGAAGGCTCCCCTCCCAGGGAGGTCCGAGAGAACCCGCTCCGAAGAGCTAGGAACTCCAGGACCCATCAAAAAGGAAGGCTCCGAGGCAGATGTCGGAGCCGAACTCACCAAGGCCGAGGCTCCAAGGGGAAGAGCGGGGTCGGACAAGGGTCTGATGCCACTCACCCCCTCGGAGGAGACCAGGGAAGCCCGGCCACCGAATCCCTCTAAGGAAGGTCTCGAAGAGGAGATAAGAGTAGAGGCTGAAGGAGCAGAAGGGGGTGGGTATCTGTCCCTCAGCCGTAGCAGAAACTATTCCCAAAGACTCCAACTCCAAACTCTGGGGTAGAGTCGAAGGAGGAACTGCAATGGGGTGTGGACTAATAGTCGTCTGCTGAGACGGACTATGTAACATTTGGGCCAGTGCCTGTGACTTTAGTAGTCTACTGACCACTCTCTCCAAATCATGGTCAGAAAGCCTGGATGACCTTGAAGATCGGCTCCGATGGCTCCGCTCCGAGAGGAGAGGCGGCCGAGCCGAAGTATCGGCTCCAAGGAAGGGGACCTAGACCTCTTCCTCGAAGGAACCATCGGAGCCGATGAAACTACTGAAACTGTCGGAGCCGACAACTTATCGGCACCGACAGGTAGCTTCGATATCGGCTCCAGCCGGAGCCGATACGACCATAAATGGGGTCGGAGCCGATCGGGCCGACACCGATGCCTGGGCCACATGGTGGTCGGAACCGATCGGAGCTGACACCGAAGTGGTCGAACCAGAGTCGGCACCGATAGCCATCGGTGCCGGAGGGTTAAATTCCAGAACCGGCCCCAGCCGGAGCCGATCCCGACTCTGAATGAGTCGGAGCCGAGGCCACAGGCTTGGACACAGAAGCCTGGGCCTTGGAAGACTGAGAAGTCTTAGATGGGGCCGACTTAGCCGGAGAGCCCTCCTGCTTAAGAAGGCCCCTCAAAATCAATTTATTTCTTCTTTCCTGCAGGACTCTCTGGCTAAAAGAATGACATATAGCACAGGAGTCCTGCAGGTGAAGAGGCCCCAGACAGTACAGGCAAGAAGTGTGACCGTCTGTCAGAGACATCTTCTGACAGCACGAGTCACACTTCTTAAAGCCTGAGACCCTTTCTTTAGACATGGTGTAAACACACACACACACACCAGTCCAAGAAATAAAATTAAATATACCAAAAGGTATCACTAACAGACACACACACACACCCTAACAGGGGGGGATGGGATGGGTTTTAGTCTGACTAAAAGTTTAGAGGAGACAGGGAAATTTTCTGTCAGAAAGGAATTAAAATTAAGTTAAAACTAATAATTTAAGGTTTTTTTTGTAAAAAGGGGCTAAAATAGTAAAGTAATAATTCACTTACCAGGAGCTGGTAAAAGGAGAACCTCATCAGCGAAGCGGCAAACGAGATCTGGGTACTTACTGCCTTGCATCATGGGATATGGGGCTGCCTCGAGCTGGTAAAAGTGACTCTCGAGCTTAGCATGTGCCGAGTCGGAGCCGAGGATCGGCTCCGAACCCATCAAGCAAGAATGAAGGCGAGATTGACAACTTAACATTGGATGTTTTGTGCTGAAAAACAGCACCTGTGTGAATGGACAACTGTGGGAATGGCTGTCATGATATGACACTGAGGTTATCACAAACTGCCCTGTAAGCAAAGTTTAACAGCTACTCTGCCCATGTACTGTAAGCAAAAGACAATCAAGTGTGATAGGGCATAAGAGATAATATTTTGCAGTGTCAAGTCAAGGTCTATACATTTTATTTTGGTGTGTGTGTGTGTGTAACAGTGCAGTTCAGTGCTCTTGACCTCTATCTTTTGTAGGGGGGGGGGTGCAATAAGACTTGTCCATTTGTGCAGTTGTGGTAATAGTTTCTGTGGTAAGATTACCAATAAATGTGTTTGTATACTCAACCTCCCAACCAAACATCCAAAGCAGTGAGCTAACCTGCCTCCCTCTACCTAGGATTGATGAGCTAGCTTTTATATGTACAAGAAGTAAGGTTATTAAATGTACTAGAGTAATTCTCCAGTCAACACAATATCATATTCATGCATAGTCATACACCACTATAAACTGGGAATCCTACACAACCCCAAACTCACAGGTCCAAACATTCCAGCTAGTCCATATGCCGACTAGGGGTGCAAAGATATTCGAACCTGCCCTCATGAACACGGGTGAAGGCTGCAACCCTCCCCTACACACAGACAGACAGACAGACACACACACACACACACACACACACACACACACACACACACACACACACACACACACACACACACACACACACACACAAACACTGTGCAACATACTCACAGATCAGGTTAGATCACAAAGCTCTCTCCCTTGAAATAAAACTGGTGCAGCAGTAGCGTTGTCACCTCACAGCAAGAGGTTCTCCTGTTTGATTCTCGTCTGGAGCGCCTTCTGTGCGGTGTCTGCATGTCCTCCCCGCAGTAGAGTAGCTTTCGAAAGGCATGCACGAATGGGCATCCCTTCGTTGAATGTTGGGCGTCGAGCTGGCACCTCGGCACCATAAAAATCTACTGCCAATCATTAGCGGACCGGAGTTCCGCTGTGGCGACCCCTAACCGGAAAAAGCCAAAAGAAAAACAACTCCAAGGAAAATGACGTACTATAAAGTGAAACTCTGGCAAAATTTAATGAAGTTAAAGTAACTTCCTAGCCTATGGACAATCACAAGGCATTCTTTAGCTATTCCACCAACCTCAAAGGCAATACACAACAACATGCTAAACCCCTTGTAAATAAAGCTACCTATACTGAGCAAGAGGATATAGCAAATCTACTGGTCGATAAAGTCCACTCCAACTTTATCCTGCCTTCTTAAATTGACACCTCTCAAGAAGTACCACCAACTATAACTATCACTAGGGAACAGGCTCTCAATTATCTCTAAAAGGCCAAATACACTGCATCAATGGGTCCTAATAATAGCCCAAAATTCCTTCTAGATAGCAGAAAACATGACCTGAAGGGCTCACTAGAATGATTTCACCATAACCTCCACACAGACTTTATACCAAATGAATGTAGGACTGCAGCTGTTATCCCTCTGCAAGAGAGCAGGCCAGATACCAACCAGGTTAATTACGGACTTATAAGTCTGACTAGTCTCATATATAAAGCCATAGAAAGAATTAGCACGGATATGATAAATAATGACACTGAAAACCTTCAGACACTGGACCTAACTCAGTTTGATTTAGTCAAGGGCAGGTCATGTCTGCTCAACCTGGTGGATTTTAAATCAAATAAAAAACAAACACCAAATACACACCAGAAGTTAATCACCTCTTTCCTCCAAAAGACTTCTTCAGAACAATACATGACAAAACACTGGTAAAAAACTGTTTAAATACAACTCTTGCAAGCAACAAACCATCAATTGGCAATTAAAACAAATTACTTAATTAACCAATTTAAAATCAGAATTTAAAGAAACATGCACACAGTGCAGTAGGGTTATAAAAAACATTCCTTTTAACATATAACCTACAATTTTTTAAAAAAGCACTTAATGTTTATTACATCATTAAGGCCAGTTTTTTTGTCTGCCTGTAACCTTATCTGCCATGCAAGGGACATGAGAAAATTAATTGATAACAAAAACAAACATTTTTACAATAATTTAAGTATGGAAATGAGGTCAGCATTGTATGAAATGTCCAACAATAAAGACATTAGGATTATGAGTAGTGATAAGGGTGGCATGACCATTTTCATGAATCAGAGTGACTATATAGATAGAATGGAAAGCATATTAAACAATGAACTTGAATATTCTAAGGTTGAAATTAATGACATTAACAAATGCTTTAGATATGTTCATAGTTTTTTGTACGACAGTTTCATGTGTGGAGATCTGGATACAGCAACTTATAATTTTTGTAATGTGGAAAATCCCAAGATTGGTATTTTATTTGGTATTCCCAAAACTCATAAGAATTTAACTATTCACCATTTAGACCAATTATTGCGGCTCCAAATTATATTACAGAAGAGATATCACTTATGGTAGATGTTGTGTTAAATCCTTTAGTCCAAAAAATGGAGTCTTTTTTAAAAGATTCTTGAGGTTTTCTTGATAGTAAAAGGAATTTTATTGAAACATACTGATTTGATCCCCACCAGCACACTATATTTACCATAGATGTGGTTTCTCTGTATACTTCTATTCCTCACGATGCAGGTGTGGAACATGTAAGGGTATTTCTGACCAAGTATACTGACATGGGCAATACAAAAATTAATTTGTATTGTGATGCATTAGATATGATGTTGGACAAAAACTGTTTTGTGTTCAACTGCCACTATTACAAACAAGTCAGAGGGGTGGCCATGGGTTCTCTGGTGGCCCCCTCTTTTGCTAACATTGTGATGGGGTGGTGAGAACACTTGGTCTTAGATTCAGTCAAAAAGGACTTTCAGGTTCTTTACTATAAAAGGTTTATAGATGACCTAGCTTTCATTATAGTTGGATATCATAATGACGTCCAACTGTTTGTTGACAAGTTAAATGTAGCTTCTGACTTTTTAAAATTTGTTTTGGGGGAATGCAGGTGCTACCATTAATTATTTGGATGCACATTTATTTTGGGACAGTATTGGCAACAAGTCTGTAAGTAAAATTTACAGAAGAAAGTTATTTACTAATGGTTACATACATTTCTCTAGCCAGCATCGTAAATTCATCAAAAACAATATAGTAAGGGTCAACTGGTTCGGGAATGACCAGTGAGGATGACCTATTGGCTAGTGAATTTGAACATATAATTCAATTATTTTGTGATAGAAGTTATTGTAAAAACTTTTTGAGAGAACTGGCTATAAACATCTGGGACAGGAAGGACATTACTTATCCACCTATTTGAAGGAGGCTATTACTAGCAAATCCAAAAGTGATGGTGGGGAGATGATCATCTCTGTTTCAATATGGAGATGACCTCTGATTCTATGGGTATTAGAAATATTGTTGAACAAAACTGGAAGACTGAGGGAAACCATGATGTGTTACAAGCAGTAGGAGTAAAACCCAAATTTGTACATAGAAACAATTTCAGTTTAGGGAAAGGATAAGATGTCTATAGATGGATTTAAGACAAACAAATCCCGGGGCATGTACAAGTGTAAAGATTGCGGAATGTGCAGGTTCATTTTGGAAGAGTCATACACTGCACTACCACACGTACCCTACACCATTAATGTTCAAGGAGTTTATACTTGCAAGACCATAGGGGTAATTCACTTGGTAGTGTGTGTGATAAATGTCAACAATTTTATGTGGGGATGACGACCAGAAACCTAAACATGAGAATCAAGGAGCATACTTATAGTATAAAAAGGAAAGACAAAAACCATGCCTTGTACAAACACAGTCAGAAGTGTGTAGGTTTTAACAAATTTTTATTTTTCATTTTAGAACAGGGCAAACCAGATTTTTGAGGTGGAGAATTTAAACATTTTTTGGAACAGAGAGAAGCCAGTTGACAGATAAGGTTACAAGCAGACAAAACACCTGGCTTTAATGATGTAATAAACTTTAAGTGCTTTTTAAAAAAATCATAGGTTATGTGTTAAAAGGGATTTTTCTTATAACACTACTGCACTGTTTATGTTTCTTTAAATTCTGATTTTAAGTTGGCTAATTAAGTAATTTGTTTTAATTGGCAACTGATGGTTTGTTGCTTGCAAGAGTTGTATTTAAACAGTTTTTTTACCAGTGTTTTGTCATGCATTGTTCTGAAGAAGTCTTTTGGACGAAAGCAGTGATTAAAGGAATAATATGCTAATTTATTGCTCCTGTGGTCTCTTCTGGTGTGGTTTTATTGTTTGTTTTGTACTTGTTTTTTGGCACCTGCACTTTTTATGGAGACTTTAAATCAAAGCAATGGATGAGGGCAAAATGGTGTATATGGCCTACCTTGACCTGCCAAGGCATTCTACATCATACCCCCATTCAAACACTGTAGACAAACTCACAAGATTAGGTGTAAATTCCTGTGTCACCCACTAGAGACAGTCAGCTGGCTTACAGATAAGTCTCAAGAAGTCTGCAAAAAGGTCAGTCACTAGCAGAGTCAGCAAGGGCTTGGTGCATCAGCAGCTCTTTTTTGGCATCTTCACTGAAGCAAAGTCTAATGTCACTGGCCTATGGATGACCAAGTTCACAGGTGGTTGCAAACTAGACATATTCACAGAATCCCCTAAAGACACAGACATTTTTTTTAAATTTATTTTATTTGCAGTTTGTTAACCGGGAAAGTCCAATGGGCCAGAATGAGCCCGTTTTCAATGGAGGCCCGGGGAGAAAAGCTCCATATACAATTATTACAAAGCTAATATCAACAAAGTTAACGAGTACAATACAATTTTCAAAAACTACTTAAACACAGTAATACAGAAGACAAAATAATAACATTTGAGGAAGGTGTAACAGTACTGAATGAAATTAAAAAAAAGTATTTTGGAGTACATAAGTATAATTTGGAATGCAGGTATTTATGCACTCAAAGTTTCATAAGGTGAGAGGGAGGAAGAATTAGAGGAGGAAAGTAGAACAGTGAAAGGTGAATAGGTTGAGTTATGAGAAAGGAATAAAGGGAGAGGAAGTGGAAATCAAATGAAGGGAGTCACTAGGTTGAGTTTTGAGAAAGGAGAAAAAAGGAATGGGGAGCATAAGTGATATACAGGGGGTCAGGTAGGGTGAGAGAATGAGCATTCCCAGTGAGAAGATGGATGGGAATGGAGCATGGTCTTGAAGGCGGAGTGGGTTTTGGGTGATTCGAATGTGGGGGGGGGGGTGAGTGAATACCATAAACAAGCAAGAGAGAAAGACAGGAGAAATTGCCCAGATGAGCATAAGGGTTTGTACACTTCGAGGAGGTTCTGGTTACTGGACCTGAGTAGTCTGTGAGGATGATGCAAGCTGAGTAAGGAGGAATGGGAAGGGCAGTTAGAGGGTTTGAAAATGAGTTTGTGAGCAGTTAGCAGTTGAATGTAAGAGAGATAGCGAGGGAGTGCGAGCCAGTTCATGAAGTGGAGTGCATCACAGTGGTGGGAGGAGGATTTGATTCCAGCAGCAAAGCAGGATAACAGTTTTGACTTTAGGAAGGAATGAAGGTTGGTGAGAAGAGGGGCTCTATACAAGAGAGAGGGGATGAGGTAGGAAATAAAAAGTATATATTTGGATAAGGGCGTGAGATAACGGCTGTAACGATACAGCATTCCGAGCTTTGGTGTGTTTTCTTAACACTAGTTTAAATGTTCATTAATGATAACACCTAGAAGTTTTGTATGGGAGATAATTTCAATGGGAATCTTATTCTGACTGACTATGGAGAAGGAATTCTTATCGATAGAGGTGTTTTTAGATGGGGTAAAGATCATGATTTTGGTTTTGGATGCACTGAGAGCAAGGTGATTACTCAGCATCCAAGACTAGGTACAAGCAAAAGCATCTTGTGTTAGTTGCTTGAGTTTGAGGACAGACTGAGCATAGCAAATTATGGTGGAATCGTCTGCGTATTGGACAAGTATGGTATTAGGAATGCAGTGATGAAAATTATTAATGAAGATGTTAAAAAGTAAGGGACCCAGTATAGAGACTTGGGAACTCCTGCTGGAGTGTGAAGGAAGGAAGAGGTACTACTGTTCCACTTGACGGCTTGTTGTCTATTAGAAAGGTAACTGAAAACCAGTTAATAGAGGAGGGGGAGAGATTGAGAAGAGAGTTTGGACAAGAGAAGTTTGTGGGAAACAGTATCAAAGGTGTTTAATAAGTCTAGGAGAAGTGTCTATATTATAAAATTGAAGCTTTAGGTAATAGAATACCGAAAGCTCGACACCTAAACAGTGAAAGCTGCAAACATCGAATGGCCACTTCCGCAAATTCTTTTGTAGGGAAAAAATTGGCTTGGCCAGAAAAAAAACATTTCAAACCCTAATCGAGTGGGGGACTGTGCCCCCCACACCCCCCCAACTAAATATACCAACTCCGAGATTGCTCTACAGTGGATAAAAGGGCAGATTTCTGACAACGGCCAAGCAAATTCTTTCCCTTTGAAAGAATTTGCGGAAGTGACCATTCGATATTTACAGCTTTCGTTGTTTAACTGTTGATCTTTTGCCAGAGTCTTGGGTGCGGTTGATGATATCAAGGAAGGAGAGAAGGGCAGTGGTAGTTCTATGTCCAGGTCTAAATCCATGTTGAGTTGGAGAAAGAAGTTGATTGTCTAGGAGGTAGGGAAGGAGTTGCAAGTGTATGCATTTTTCAAGGATGTTTGAGATAGGGGACATGATGGCTACAGGATGGAAGTTGGATATTTCAGTACTGTTGCCTCCTTTGTGGAGGGGAATGATGAATGCTTTCTTCCAGAGGAGGGCTACATAGGGTTCTTGGATTGAACGGTTGATTAGTATGGTGATGGGAAGGGCTATGCCATCTGCAGCTGGCTTGGGAAAGTTAGACGGAAGATTGTCTGGGGCATGAGAGCATGGTTTTAGTTTTTGTAGAAGTTTTTTTATAATGTGTAGAGAGACAGGTTGTATGGTAAAGGGGGGGAGATGAATAGTGTTGATGTCAGTGGGACTAGAGTTGAGGGTGTGGGATGAGGGTGGAGTAGAAGTGTTACTGGAGAATGATGTGGTGAGCTTGGCTATTAAATCAATAAAGAAAGAGTTGAATTGGGTAGATAAGATATGATCTGGAGAGTTAGGGTCAGGGCAGGGATTGTCTTTTTTGCTAGGAGAAGAGGAGAGGAGATATACTGTTTCAAAATTCTCCAAGAAGGCCTGATGCAAACTAATAACTGTTGTCCGAGTCACTACCTAAAATTCAATACTAAGAAATGTACAACAGCAACTGTGGGTAAGACAGCCATTCCTGGAGTGGGCATTTGTGAATTCAGTATTTAACACTGTCATTTAGTACAGGTGGCATCTGTCGCCACACAGGAGGCACTCAAGGCGGATAAGACCAAATTACCACTCACTCGAAGCACTCCTTAAAATGGAGAACATCAACATTTGTGATGTAACAGAGACCTGGTTCAAGGCAGAAGAAAGCACCCCTGCAATACCAGGCTATAACTCACTCCACACTTTTCGGCTTCAGAACTTGGGCAGAAGCTCCAAAGGCAGTGGTGTTTCCATATTCATAAAGGATGCGCACACCTCCAGACAGGTAGCCCAACATAACGCATCAGAGATACTTCAGGTGCAGCTAACATTGGGTAAGACAGCGATTCAGGTCACATCCTGCTATAGGTCCCCAACAATGTCCCAAGACTCACACCCTACGTTCCTAAGCACATTGGAGAATATTAGGGTCCAACTTAACACTCTCATACTGGGTGACTTCAACTACCCCTCCATTAACTGGGAAAACTACTCATGTACCAATACACTTGCCCAACATTTCCTGGAATTCACTGATTCAAATGCCCTGGACCAGCTTGTTCTTACCCCACTAGAGGTAGCAACATTCTTGACCTGGACATTACTAACATGGGTGACTGTTGCTCTACATCAATAATTAACTCCTCCCTGGTTAGATCTGACCACAAACTAATCACCCTGGAAATCCACATCCCACCCACCCTCCACCCACCCGCAAAGGTAACCACCATGAAAAACTTCTCCAAAGCTAACTTTGGGATCCTAAAAACAGAGGTGGCTAACTTCATGGCACCCATGCAAATGGAGAATAGCTGCATGACTGCCGAATCATACACCGATGCACTGTACGAACACGTACATAAATGCATGGAACTAGCCATACCCAACAGAACCAAGATGCTCTCCTCCAAAAAAAGGAAGCCAATCTGGCAGTCCCCTTCCATTAATAAACTCTACAACAGAAGGAAGAAACTGTTGTAGAAAAAGGTGAAGTCCCAAGACTAGAAAAACTCCCTTATTAGCCTCAACAAAAAGTTGAGACCCCTCATCAAAACCTCTAAAGCCAGCTATGAAGGCAGAATTGCGGCAGACACTAAAAACAACCACAAAGCCTTCTATAGTTATATCAAGAATCTCCATGGCAATACCCAGGTTTGCTCTGAGTTACTACACAATGGTACCTCCTATAATGAGCCAATAGATACTGCCAACATACTGGCAGACAGACTCAGTGCCGACTTTACCCCTCTCTCCCCCCCAAAGGACCAATCACAATACCGGAGGAATGCCAGGCACCCAGCATTACTGCAGCACAGGTTAAAGCTGCATTGTTCAAAGCCAAGAATACCGCTTCCATGGGACCTGACAACATCCCTGGATGTGTTCTACATGAACTACAAAGTGAACTGGCACCACATCTGTATGCCTTGTTCACTCACAGCCTCACCTCGGGCTTTGTCCCTACCGAATGATGCACTACTACAGTCATCTATCTCCATAAAAGGGGAGCAACAACAGACCCTGGGAATTATCGCCCCATTAGCCTGACAAGTCTGATATGCAAGGTTATGGAGCTCATCATTATGGACCTAATTAACAAGGGATATAAGGAATCTCCAAACTCTAGATCCCATGCCATTTGGTTTTGTGAAAGGTAGATCATGCCTGCTCAACCTGGTTGACTTCTTTGAGTCAGTCACCAGAGCTGTGGATGAGGGCAAGGCAGTTCATACAGCCTACCTTGATCTGTCCAAGGCCTTTGACACCATTCCCCACTCAGGAATTATTGATAAACTCAAACTAGGCATCGACCCCTGTAGCACTAGGAGGGCTGCAGATAGAACCCACAGTGTGAAAGTAGCGGACTCCGAGTCAGACTGATGACCAGTCACGAGTGGAGTCCCACAGGGATTGGTCCTGGGTCCTCTCTTGTTTGGCATCTACTTCTCAGAAGTCCAGGCCAACACTGAGGGACTCTAGCTGACCAAGTTTGCAGACAACTGCAAGCTGGGAGCCATTATTCACTCCCCAAGTTATGTAGACATCCTACAGAAAGGCCTCATTGAGACCAATGACTGGTGTCGAAACCATGGCCTTAAGCTTAATGCCAAACAATGCGTTGTCATCCCCCTTGGGAAAAACTCAGTTTCCACTAATTACCACATCGATGGGAGCCCACTGAATACTGAAGGAGTTATAAGAGATTTGGGACACAAGTGGACAGCAACCTCTCCTTCAACCACCACACTGCCACTGTGGTCAGAAAGTCCTTCTATGTGGCACATCTCATTACCAAGGATTTTGCATCCAGGAAGAAAGAGGTCATCATCTCTCTCTCTCTACTCCTCCCTCATTGGGCCAGTCATCGAGTATAATGCTCCATCTGGCATATACCTCACTAGACACATGCAAAAGCTGGAAAGGCCACAAAAATACCTCACGAAAGGATCTTAAGCCTTAAACAGATGTCCCACATGGACAGACTCAAAAAACTCCAGCTGTTCCCTGTCTCATATCGTCTAAGAGGCGACCTCTGCTTGACTTACAAACCCATGTCTGACCCAGCTCTGTTAGAAATGCTACATCTAAAGAAATCCCAATTTCTTCACACCACATGCTCCAGAGACCTCAATCTTGTTACCACAATCAACAGAACATACTGGAGGGATAGGTTCCTCACCCAGACACTGCCTATACTCTGGAACTGACTTCCTATACATGTCAAGCAGAGCACCTCACTGGCCCTCTTCAAGAGAAATCTTGATGAGTGGATGGGAAATAGAAAGTTCACTCTGGGGATCACTCCAGTGGCTCTACTTGATAGAGGCAGTGGGAACTAACATCGGGCGGCATGATGCCAGGGCACTTCTATGTGATAGGTTTGTAAAGGTTCCAGGGCCATTAGCCTAGTACACACCTATGAACCTATGAAATAATGCATTCTATCCAAGCAAGGCAGTATTTGCCTAGTCAGTGCATGTTCTTTCATCTGTTGCAGGGATGTGGACCTGGATGTCTTTATAATAAACAAAACTACCACTAAAGGAGAACATCCTACTATACTAGTAACCAAAAACAAATAGAACTGAGGTGCACACTCCCAAATGATAATCGGCCACCAATACAGAAAAATAAAAAGTTTAATTCCAAGAGTAGTACAGTGAACATTAAGAGCTTTGTCCCGCTACTATCAGGACTTCATCAGAACAAATTAAAAATAAACACAATGTTTTAAATATCCCAAATGGCACCAAAAAAACATTTGAACTATTTAACATTTAAAGAAATAAATTCCTCTTTTCCAAAACTAAACATGGTTTTCCTAACAACTTTACAGCCGGGTGAATTAATGTACAACTAGGTACAAAATATGTGTCTAATATACCAAACATATGTTTAACTATTATAAGTGGTTCTAATAAACCCTAAAAAGTGTATATTGTGTAAAAAACAGACCTAGGAAAATATTATTGATTATACAAAACAGAAGTAAACATATAAAAAATAACATCTTGGACTAATCACTCTAAAAGGTCCTAATACACAATACAAACTGTAAAATGAAATCCACAACAAAATGAAACTTTAAAACTACATATACTATAGAACATTACTGTCACAGTTTAGAAGCCCTAAACTTTAAAACAGGTTTAACTGAGACATAGTCATTCAATCCTGGTACAGTAAAAGCGATCAATTTAAACTGCCAAAATGCCTCCCTGTAGCATAACCAATTTTCCAAATTCCCTCCTCTAGGATAAATATTCACTTGCTCTAAAATAACAAAAGAAAACTCAATATGATTTGGGTGTGTCAAGGTGTTTTTGCATAATGCGTTACAAAGGTTCTTTGTCCCCATTACAATATAAATGTTCATAAATCCGTTTACTCAGTTGTCTTTCAGTCTTTCCTATGTAAAAACAGGTACATCCCTTGCACGTGGCTAAACAGATAATCCCTTTGCTGGAACAGTTACCTTTCTTCAAAAAACTTACTTTGAAGGTTGTTTCCTAAGGTTACACATTCTTCCTCACAAATTTACTTACAAAAGGAACACCCACCACATCTCCTACTACTACCAATGTGTTCCACCCTTTTTGCCATATATATGCCCTTTCAAAAATGTGCTTTAAAAATTTTTGCCTGTTTTGAACACAAAATTGGGATTCGTACCCAATTTCCCAACCAACTCTGGGTTAAACCTCAACATCTTCCAGTTACTTAAAACCACATTTTTCACAGAAGTAGTGGCATGGTTGTACTCTATAACCATAGCTTTGTTAAATTTATCTGCTGACTCTATCTGTGAGTTAAAGTTCCCCATTTGTTTGGCACCCAATAATGGCGTGTATTTTGACCACCATCCTAATACAATTTCCTGTGCCACTTCCATAATCACAAGTTCTGGGTACTCTCTTTCTATAAATAACCTGGAAATAAATTTTACTTCATCCAAAAAGTCCTCAAACCTGGAAGCCATCCTTCCCGCTCTAACCATCTGGCCTTTAACCACACACTTTTTCTGCTTAAAAGAGTGGGAACTGGAGAATGGTAAACAAGAGTTGCTAAAGGTTGGTTTTCTGTAAATCTTGGATCCAAGGTTCCCTTCAAAAATATCAATCCTAACATCCAAGTATTCAATCACATCCTTATTGCAGGTGTAAGTAAATTTCAAAAACTCAATAGTCTTATTCAGATAGGTTCAAAGGTAGGTACTAGGCTATCTGCCCGAGGGCATTTATAAGCCTAGCCAGAGTGTGTCGGCTTTCGCCACCCCATTGATTAATTAACTGATCCTTTGTCAAGCAGAGACAATGAAGTGACCCTAGGGGTGTATTTTCTGTTACCCATCCACTCGTCAAGGTTTCTCTTGAAGAGTGTTAGTGAGGGGCTCTGCCTAATGTAGTTTGGAATTTTGTTCCAAAGCATGGGGAGTCTCTGTGACAGGAATCTATCCCTCCAGCATATTCTATTTATTGTTGTGGCGAAGTTTAGCTCACTAGAGCATGTGGCTCGCAGTGACTTGGATTTCTTTAGGTGGAGCATGTCCATCAATTCTGAGTTGGACATGGCTTTGTAAGTCAGGCAAAGATCACCTGTGAGTAAGCGATATGTCACTGAGTACAGCTGGAGTTTTTTCAGTCGGGCTGCATAGGACATATGTTTGAGGCCAGTAATCCTCTTGGTGAGGTACTTTTGTGGTCTTTCCAGCTGTTGGAAGTGTCTTGTGAGGTACATCCCAAATGGGGCATTGTACACTATGATGGGGCTGATGAGTGATGAGTAGAGGGGCACTATAACCTCTTTATTTCTAGACGCGAACCCTTTAGTAATTAGATGGGCCACATAGAAGGATTTCCTAACTACTTTGGCAATATGATTGTCAAAGGAGAGATTACTATCCACCTGGGTCCCCAGATCTCTTATTACTTCTTCTGTATAAAGGGGGCTGCCACCTATGTGGTAATTCGTGGGTGTTTTGTTTTTCCCAAACGGGATGACTACGCATTTTTTAGCATTTAGCTTGAGGCCATGACTTTGACACAAGGTGCCCGTCTCAGTAAGACCCTTTTGGAGGATGTCCGTGTCAGCTGAAGAGTCAATTATGGCTCCCAGTTTGCAGTCATCAGCGAACTTGGTTAGACATAGTCCTCCTGTGTCTGCCTGTACTTCTGAGAAGTATATGCCGAACGGTAGGGGTCCCAGGACCAAGCCTTGCGGGACACCACTTGTGACTGGTTTAGAGCCGGACCTGGAGTCCGCTATTCTTATAGTGTGAGTTCTGTCTGTAAGCTAGCTGGCAACCCATCTCATGATGTAGGGGTTTATGTTCAGGCTTGCGAGTTTTTCTGTAATACCAGAGTGGGGAATCGTGTTGAAAGCCTTGGCGAGGTCAAGGCAGGCTGTGTGACCCCACCTTTCCCTAGTCTATGGCCTTGGTGACTGTCTCAAAGAGGTCAACCAGATTTAGTAGGCATGATCTGCTCTTAACAAAGCCGAACTGGGTTGGGTCAAGTGTTTGGAGGTTCCCAATCTCTTTGTTAATGAGTTCCATAATGATGCGCTCCATAGCCTTGCAGACCAGGCTAGTCAGGCTTATGGGGCAATAGTTACCAGGGTCAGTTGTGGCTCCTCCTTTGTGGAGTGGAATAACCGTTGCTGTGTGCCATTCTATGGGCACATAGCCTGTGGAGAGGCTGAGGTTGAATAGCGTGTTTAGGTGGGGGGTTAGTTTGTTCTGTAGTTCGTGCAAAACACAGCTTGGGACACCATCTGACCCCATTGACGCTGTGTTTTTGGCTTTTGAAAGGGCTGTTTTCACCTGTGCGTCTGTGATTTCCGGGACACTACACTTTTCCGGTATTGTTGTAGGCCTTTTTGGGGGGTGAGAGGGGGGGGGGTGAAGTTTGTACTGAATCTATCTGCCAGGATGTTGGCAATATTAGTAGGTTCAGTATACTTTGTGCTATTTTGCACTAGTTCAGTGCATATCTGTGAGTTGCCACTTAGATTCTTAACATAGCTAAAGAAGGCTTTGTGGTTATCTTTTGAATCCTTGGCTATTTTTCTTTCGAAGTTAGCCTTAGATGATTTTATGAGGGACCTTAGTTTCTTACTGATACTGATCAGGGATGTCGTTCCTTCTTGGGATTTGCTTTTTTTCTGAACTAGTTTCCTCCTCCTATTGTAGAGCCTGTTTATGACACTGGTTTACTTCTCTTAGAGGAGAGAGTCCTGGTTTTGCTAGGGATGGCATGATCCATGCATCCTTGTAGGTGCTCATAGAGTGCATTTGTAAAGGTTTCTGCATCTTGGACAGCGTTATCCTTTAGCGTGGGGGCTGTGACACTTACCCCCTCTGTCTTAAGTAAGGTGAAGTTTGCTTTAGAAAAGTTTTTTACTGTGGTTTCCTTAGTTGGGGGTGGTGGTGGGGTGTGGACATTCAGAGTGATTAGTTTATGGTCTGCTCTAACCAGTGACAGGTTGACCTCCGGTGTGGAACACCTGTCACCCATGTTGGTGATAACTAGGTCCAATATGTTTTCACCTCTGGTAGGGGAGTTTACCAGCTGATCCAGAGCATTTAAGTTGATGAATTCCAGGAAGCGCTGGGCACGGGAGTTTGTACTCTAGTAGTTTTCCCAGTTAATGGTAGGGTAATTGAAATCACCCAATATCAGGGTGTTCAGTAGGACCTTCATATTTTCCAGTGTCTCCAGAAAGGTGCAGTGGTGGTTCTGGGTCATGGAGGGTGATCTGTAGCAGGCCACAATTTGCAATGCAGATTTGCCCGATGTTACTTGCACATGGATGATCTCAGAGGTATCATGCTGTGCCACTAACCTGGAGGTGTAGGTATCCTTGATGAATATGGATACACCCCCTCCTTTTGTGTTTCAGTCCATGTTCTGTGGCCGAATCGTGTGGTATGAGTTGTAGCCCGGTAGTGCTGGGGTGCTCTCTGGAGCCTTGAACCAGGTTTCAGTTACTGCACAGATGTTGATGTTTTCCATACTGAGGAGTGCTTCGAGCGTGTGCATTTTGAGATTTAAACTCCTGGCGTTGAGTAGCATAACCCCCAGTTTTTTGTTAATTATGCTGTTTACGGAGGTGGGTTTGACTTTTGAGCCTTACCTAAAAAAGGCACTATGGGGGAAGCAAGAGCCTTGGCTAGTATTTGAAAGCCTAGGGTGACAGGTGCAAGCCGTCTCTTGCGAAACAACGCGTCTTGTCGAGCATGTCGTCCCAGGCTGACAAACACTGGATCCCCTTTGAATGACACCAGAAGCTTAGCCAATTGTTGAAACTGATCATTTCTTCTTCATACTGAGGTATCATTCTTGGTGAGGGCAGGATGCTACTCAGGGTCAGGGTAATACTAGCCTGGGCTACATGATCAGAGAGCGCTTCCATGTAGTCCAGAGAGGTATGTCTCAGGTCATTCACACCAACATGAACAATGAGAGTTATATTTGTACTTGTTCTGGAGTGACCTGAGTGCTTGTGTTATGTGGCGGATTCTGGCTCCCGACAGGCAGGTAACAGTAGCCTTCTGCTTGTCCAGCCTAGTGAGTGGGACGTCAGTGTGCCTGACTATAGGGTTACCTATAGTGTGTTAGGTATGTTATTTCGCCTTCAGGGCTGTGATTGTGCGGCACACTGATTGTGTTTTAAGTGTTGTCTGGTTTGTGACGGGAGGTGCAGGTTGTTTGGGTGTCTGCTTTGGAGGTCTCTGATGCTTTTGCAGGTTGTAATTTAGAGCCTCCGAGTATGATTTCGTGTATTTATGTGTATTATTTTTTTGCCAGTGCTGGTTTAGTAGATCTATGTGTGGCTTGAGGTGTGATGCAAGTGTTGACCTTCTTCTCTTGACTGTCTGTTCCAGTCTTGGGTGGAGACACCTTAGCCTCCAGTTTGGCTCTATAACTGCATCTCTCACATATGCTGGTGTTTTGTGGTAGGAGGAGAGGGTTGTCTGTGTACATGAGGCAGTAGTAACACTGCCTCAGGATACCCAGATTCACCAGCTGGACTGGACAGTACACCTAAAATTGCCCTTTGGTCATGCCTGAAGAGTAGGGTGAGCTGCTTAGTTGCTTGGTTGGTGAGGGGTGAATAAAGAGCCTTGCCCTGCTGGGCAATCAAGTGTCAGGATATATTAGTGCTTACTATTAGGTCTGAGCAAGTGTAGGGCTGTAGGATGCTTTTTGAGTGCTTAGGCTGAGAGTTAGACTAGTTTCAAGGGAAAAACTGAAAAGGAGACTTAGTGGAGCCGGGAATAATTTAACCCTAGCTAACAGGCGCTGCCCAGCACGCAAAACCGTGCAAACATGGTTTTTATAGCAGGGAAATGAAAGAGAGAAATTAGCCCAAAATGGTCAATAAACTACTAACTTCTGGGCTGGAACCACTCCTCCAGGGCCAGACAGGCTGCTCAAAGCTCCCCTCTCTCACAGGTGAACAGAGAAACTTCCTTCTATCCAAGTAAGGTATGGGCAACTCAGAAACTTGTAACACAGCCCTGAATTCAGCACTAGCCTAAAAACTGGAATATACTAGCTTAGAAAGGTGGGAAATAAGGACTTTTTTGAAAAGATAAGGCAAAAACAATAAAAAATACACTTAAAACAGCTTTAAATGACTACAAATTACCAGAAAAGGCTATCACACTTTAGTGTGTAGCCTACAACAGTTAATCAAATTATTTAAGCAAAAAACAACTTTTTTAAAGTGCAGGCAGTCAAATAAGTACAATACTTGTTCAATAAAGATGTCAATGGAACTCTCAGGTCCTTCCCAAATTACAAAAATATTGTTCAAAAATCTCTTGTACAACTTAACATATTTCCAAAAGGTAGAACCAAAAACATATTTCACCTCCCTTATCAAAAGGACTAAATTTGCATATAAGGAGGCACAAGCCATGCCCATAGCGACCCCTTAATTTGCTTATAGGTTTCTCCCTCAAAATAAATGAAATTGTTGTCTAATACAGCTCTTATAAGCTCCCCAAATAGGCTCAAGTCCTTTCCTTTAACGGACCTTTTAGAGTGATTAGTCCAAGATGTAATTCATATTGCTTTTTATATATTTACTTCTGTCTTATATAATCAATAATATTTTCCTAGGTCTGTTTTTTTATACAATATATACTTTTTAGGGTTTATTAGAACCCCTTATGACATATGTTTGGTAAATTAGGTACACATTTTGTACCTAGTTATACATTAATTCACCTGGCTGTAAAGTTGTTAGGAAAACCATGTTTAATTTTGGAAAAGAGGACTTTATTTTTTCAAATGTTAAATGGTTCAAACCTTTTTTTGGCACCATTTGGGGTATTTAAAACATTGTGTTTGTTTTTAATTTATCCTGATGAAGTCCTGATAGTAGTGGGATGAAAGCGCTTAATGTTCACTGTATTACTCTTGGAATTAATTTTCTACATTGGTGGCTGATTGGGAGCGTGGATCTCACTTCTATTTATAATAAACAACTTTACTTTCATTGTTATAAGTGAAATAGGAGCTTTAAGAAACACCAATGCTGGTATCTTAGAATTAAAAAGGGAGAGGAATAAATATATTTACATAAACACAATAAATAGCAATATGTGGGATGGATTTATAAAAAGAAATGAAAAACTGAAGTGACTGGAATCAGAAAGAAAACAGTGAAAGGGGACTGCATACTGAATTACAGTGTGTGAGAATTAAGTTGGAGAAGATGCACTGACAATCATTTACTGTTTTAAGAAAACTACTGCAGACAACATGGATAAATCTTCCAGTTGCAAAAGACAAATTATAGGGAGTGAATACAGACAACAGTCCAATAAGAGGTAAATTATTTTATTTACATTTGATAACTGGGTAGTGTCCAACTGGACCATAAGCCCATTTTCAGCGGAGACCCAGGGAGAAAAGCTCCAAGGAAGATTACATAATTATACATTTGTACACATGAGAATTACAACAGGAGTCCAAACACAAGTTCCTTGACATTGTAACTAAAAGCATATAACAATGGCAGTACAATAATAAAGTACAATGTGGGCGGCACAGTGGTGCAGCGGTTAACGTTGTCGCCTCACAGCAAGAGGTTCTTCGGTTCGATTCTCGGCTGGGGTTCCTTCTGTGTGGAGTTTGCATGTTCTCCCTGTGTTCGCGTGGGTTTCCTCCGGGTACTCCGGTTTCCTCCCACATTCCAAAGACATGCATCTGGAGAATTTCTCCCCGGGCCTCCACTGAAAACAGGGTCTGTGGAACCTAGTCGGACATTCCTGGTCAACAAATGTTAAATAAATAAATAAATAAAATAAAATAAGCTTATACTATTCATACAGACAAAAAACAAAAATATATATATTTTCCAAGATAAAAATATCACAAACTGAAGGTAAGAAGGCTCAATTGCCAAGAAATATTGACAATAGGTGGTGGAGAGAAGGAAGTTAGACAGTAAGGGGTTAAATTAGCCTGGTGGAGTGGCCAAGACCATACATCTCAAATGTCCCTGATTTTGCAAAATGCAGACGATTTTTTAAATCTTACTTTTGACCTGTCCCTCATAACTTCTCAGGCAATCAATGGTGACTTCTGTAAAGTCAAGAATGTTATAGTTTACACTTGCATTACTACTGTTTAGAAAATGCACATTGATGCTAAAAGTCTTATTTAAGTGCATCACAGTGTCTATATAAAAACACACAATTATTATGCTGCTTTCTCGGGAATCCCTGAAAGTGATTTTGGATGGTTTGCCAGACAATGTGTTTACCAATTAGTAAGTAGTAAGGATTAAAATTTGAGGACAGAAAGAGGCTATTGTGCAGCAAAAATAAATGTCCCAGTGTAAGTAGGGAGATAACAGAAGGCAACAGTGCATGTACTTTGTCTCCTGTTGTCAGCTATCAATCATAGCAGCAAACAGCTCAAATTACCTTTGCCACTTTGACAGATGGGAAGGGACACGAGTTTAAGAACTACAACTCTGGCATAACAAAAGAATGAAAACTGGCCACTTTAGAGAGAAAAAGTTAACATGCACTGAGGATACTGTTCTGTTTGATTATCCTGTTCCGTTTGTCTTTTAAGTAGTCACTGAACAGCAAGAAATGGTAATTAAAGCCGACTAAAAGAAAGCAGAGTATATGTGAAAACATATGCAAAGACAATGCATTTACAGGAGCATAGAGGCTCTGATATAATAATTTAAAGCCAAACACCGCATTGTGGGATACCTAGATGTAGACTAAAACATCAAGATGCCAGACCCCATGTGGGCAGACTCTGGAATTGCATTTAAAAATATAAAACAAAGTACATAGAGTCCAAAAGTGGTGTCAAAGTGTAAGAAACATTGAGACGTAATGAAATAAATTTCTCTTTTCAGTCTGTGGGTATGGTTCTACTTTAAAGTAAGGAAAACTGGTTAAGGTTTTATTGTGGCAACTATTAGAAAATGTTGTTCTGTGTATTTCTGTTTTCTTTTAATTTCTGAGGTGGGAGTTACAGCTTGTATTCTTTCACTGTTTATATGTCTTTTTATTCTTGTTTATAGTGCAGTGTAACTTTTAATTTTTTTTCATGGAGTTGTAAAAGTTCTAGAATGGGGCCAGAGAGCAAAACCTTTCGTTATTTTTTTGTGAAGGCAGAAGGACTGACTGACCGGTTCTTGAGTAATATTTTACTGTAAGAGCTGTCAGACAAGTCTGCCCTTGGAGTATTTCTGCCTTTTCCTTAGAGGCCCAGTTTACTTATTTACACAGTTTACTTTTTTCTTCTGCAGAGTATTATTTTACTTCAACTATTTCTTTACGTTTTAAAAGGTGACAGTTACTGACAGAAAACAAACTTTGTTGTTTCTTTAAAGGCACAGGGATTAACTTCTTAACTGTTCATAGACTGTGAAAGGAACTGAAAAATGGCATTTTTACATAAAGCGGGTAAACAACGTCATGAATTCACTGTAAGAGATGAAAAAGACTGCTCTGTGAGTATTTTAGTTATTAGGACTTGCAGTTTGTAGACTTATTTTCTTCTCTTGTTTTACTGCAGTGTTATTTTTACTTAGATTTGCTCTTGTTTTCTCGTAATTTTACAAGTTTTAGGTTATGGCCAGAAAACACATCTAGTTCTTTCTGTGAAGCTAAAGGGATTAACCAAGTAACTGTTTCTGGACTCTGGGAGTACCTGAAGAATAACACTCGAGGTAAATAAAGCAGGTCAATGTGTTATTGTGAAAGCTGCCAGAACAGACAATTCTGCAAGCAATTCAACTTCTGTTTTTTTTTTTTTTTTTTGCAGGGGGCACAGTTTATACACTTAAAATTCTTTCCCTTTGTGTCTTTTTGTCTCTTTTTCTACATCAGTGTTGTAGTACTTTTTCTTGGAGTTTTTAAAAGGTCCAGCTAATACTCAGAAATCAAACATTCAGTTTAATTCTGTGAAGTCTAAGAGTTTATTTGATTAGGGCCGGGATTCAAAAACAAATAGTGTTGTCTAAAGTAAAGCTGCACAATACGTAGAACACAGGGTCAAGCTGATTCAGAGACAAAGGCAGTACAGTCAAGCAAGAATGAGAAATAGCAAGGTCAATGCTGTATGCAAATGAATGTTTAATGAAATGCAAATGAGCAAAAATCTGATAATGAAACCCATGACAAATGCAAGTGACAGTAAAAAAACAACAAGGTAGAGTGACACAGAAATGTATAAACACTGTACAGTGAGGTACAGCCACTAATGTAGTGCAAGCCCGTAGGGGTACAGCCTGTGCTTACCTCCTATCCAATCTATGCTGCAACAAACTGCACTTTCAAAATATTCAACAACATAAACTAGAGCAATGTTACAACAAACAGCAAAATTTGCCTCCAATCTCCCTAGCAGAACTTATCACTGTATCAGATATTAAAACTTGCTCAGCACTATTTTTTTTCGTCAAATATGAAACAAGGCATACAGAACGTTCTAAATGATATTCGCATAAACCGGTATGTACAATATTGATAAAAATATTCAAATTGTTACGGAAAATGTTTGAAAGTCCAAATTGCATAAAACAAAAAAAATAAAGGGAAATGACCACATTCTCACAAAGCATGTATTTAAGCAAAGATATACAAGTTATCAGAAGTGTATAAAATGTTAGCATGTTTGTGCAATGTTACAGTAAAGCTATTTTACAAAAAGTTTGTTGCCTCACAGTAAGACGCTGTCTGGTTCGATTCTCAGCTAGAGCATCTTCTGCTTGGAGACATGCGTGAATGGGCATACCTTTGTTGAAGGTTGTGTGTCAGGGTTGGCAACTCGGCACGTAAAAATCTGCTGCCAATCATTAGCGGACCGGAGTTCTGCTGTGGCGACCCCTAACTGGGAAAAGCCGAAAAGACACAACAACAACAACAACAGCAGCCATTACAGGGCATATTTCACAGAATACAGCCATTACAGAGCATGCTTCACAAAGTACATTATTTTGAAGAGTTTATTGTGCATGTGAATGTTATTACAAGCTCACAGAACAGTTTGTTCCCACATAATTACAAGGGCCATATTTTTTAGTGTGTTTGTACACACTTTGTGGGCATGGGGAACGGATGTGTACCCACTGTACTTGTGTTTGACAGTTATATTGCTGAGACCTGCAGAGTGTTTGAGCAAGAGTACGCCATTTTCATAAAGGCTGCATTTTCTGATAAAGATGACCATACAAAGGCATTTATTCTGCTTAATTTAGCTTGGTCAGAAGCCACTGAAAGGGAATGTTCATGTGTGTATGCATCTGTTATCTATACAGGAAAGGGGGAAAACCATCACACTGTTATACTGGCTGAATCAAGGGAGGGCCTTGAGTGCTTAAAACGTAAATTTAGAGAAATGTGTAATCCCCAGACAAATGTTACAATGGAAAGGCACTTATTTTATACAAGGGATCAAAGGTCTGGTGAAACTTTTGCAGCATATATAACAGACTTGAGAAATATGGCTAAAATGTGCAGATTTGGTGATTTAAGGGGTAAATAGATAAAGGACAGACTTGTGTGTGCTATTAAAGATAATGCTGTGAGAAAGATTTTGCTTTGTAACAGTGATTTAACTTTGAATAAGGCCATTAAGATTTGTCATATATACGAGCCCACAAAAAAGCACACAAATATGCTTACAAATGGGAATAGCTCCAGAAGGCACAGAGATAAAGCTCATGTTGATAGCATGCAGCACATTATTAAAAGAATCAGGCCCGAGCACATGGCAGCAACTGTAGCTCCTGCAGCACTTACTTGTAAACCCCAGAACTTTCCAGCAAATTCCAGAGTTCGCACAGTCTCAGTGAAGCATAAGAGTGAGTCAGCAAACTCAAAGCATGAGCCCCAACCCAGTTTCATTGCCAACTCTGGTAATTGTGGAAGTCATGAATCTAAAAGGGAAAAATATTTAGATTTTGGTCAGCAATGCCGCAAATGCAAAAAAATGGAATCATTTCAAAAGGTTTTGTAAATCAAAGGGGCCACATTTGTTTATTAAAAGGGAACATTTTAAGAAACGAGTTGATCAATTAAAGAGGTGCAACCCTACTATATGTGGATGGTACGTCAGTGCTTCATGAAACAGTTAATGCAGTACATTTAAGGGCAAAAAAACGAAGGCTCAGTAGTGATTTCATGCTACTCTGCCAGAAGAAGCTACAACTTGTTATTTTATGTGGTCAAGAGGCACGTCGAGTCATTATCAGGGCTCAGAAACAGTTTGAAAATGGGATTGCTTTCATTTAATAAGGAAGTCCATTCATGTTAGCTTGAAAGACCACTACTTTAATTTCATACAGCACATATTTTCCACCTATGCTAATCTTTTCAAAGGCAAACTAGGCAAACTTCCAGTTGTGTACTCCATGAAGTTAGACCTAGAGTTCAGTCCAGTTATCAGGTCAGCTTGTAAAATTCCAATAGCCATGCAGGACAGAGTCAAAGCAGAATTATACAAAATGGTGCAGCAAGATGTGACTTGTCCAGTTGAAACTCTGGCTTAATGGGGATCTTCCATGGTGGTAGCTCATAAAAAAAGCTCAGATGACATCAGAATATGTATTGATCCATGAGATTTAAACAAAGGGCTAAAAAGACCTCATCTTCCAATGCACACAGTCGAAGAAGCCGCAACCTTGATGCCAAATGCCGCTATTTTTTCTGTCTTAGATGCAAACAATTCATTTTGGCAAATTCAGCCTGACAAACAATCCTCATTGCTCACTACTTTCAGTACCCTGTTTGGCAGGTACAGATTTTTGAGAATGCCGTTTGGGATAAATTCTGCAAGTGAAGTCTTTCAGCGTGCAATGGAGCAAATTTTTTCTGGGTATCCTTGTGCTATTATAGAAGACAACATACTGGTAGGTGGTCATGATGAAGCCGAGCATGACAGAAACCTCAGAAATGCATGTTAGATTAAATAACCTACACTCCGAGTGGCTAATAGACTGTGTTTAAATTGCTTGTAATTGTTCTTTAGTGTGTACTAAATGTCAATTTTTGCCTGTATAATTTCTATGGAGCTTTTCTCCCCAGGCCTCTGCTGAAAATGGACATGTATCCAATCGGACTATCCCAGTCAACAAATGTAAAATAAAAAATAAAAATGAATAAATAAATGAAAGTTCTGGAAAGGGCATGTCAAGTGAATCTTAAGCTCAATCCACAGAAATGCAAACTCAGGCTACAAGAAGTTACTTATGTTGGTCATTTATTTACGTGTACAGGCTTACGACCAGATCCTTCTAAGCAAGCAGCCATTTTTGAGATGCCACCTCCAGGCAATGTTCAAGCCCTGCAATATTTTCTTGGCATGGTCAACTACCTAGGCAAGTTCATTCCAGACGACCCAACTTTCAGCACCCTTCAGAGACCTGACACATAAAGATGTATTCTGGTCTTGGTTAGAGCAACACCAAAGAGCATTTGAAGTCCTGAAACAGAGAACTGCTTGTCCACCAACTCTCAGATATTATGATGTTCACAAGCCAGTTACACTTTCATGTGAGGCTTCGAAATTTGGTCTTGGTGCAGTCATTCTGCAAGGGGGTAAACCTATTGCTTACTCATTGAGAACTCTTACCCATACTGAAATGTAGTACGGCCTGATCGAGAAAGAGCTTTTGGCAATCATGTCTGCATGTTCGAAGTTCCATGATTATGTTTATGTAGAGCTATCCAGATCGAAACAGACCACCAGCCTCTAGTCACTATCTTGAGAAAGCCTATTCATTCAGCTTCAGCCCGAATGCAACACATGATGCTAAGATTGCAAAAGTACAATTTCAATCTAGTCTACAAGAAAGGCAAACTTCTTTATCTTGCTGATACATTATCTAGATTGCCCAGAAACCCCACAGAACAGCACAAGAATGAGTACCTCGATTTTGAAGTCATGGAAGTGAGAATTTTTTTTTGTTTAAATCAAGAAGTGCAACCTTATTTTTCATAAAGAGATGAGATTTTGTCTGACAAAGGTATCAAAGAAAGGTCTGAACTAATTGTTCCAAAGTCCTTGCAACCAGACTACATTACCATCTTGCATTGTGGTCACCAAAATACCGATTCTACCAAAAGAAGGGTGAGAGGACTAGTATTTTGGTCTTCTATGTCACACGACATTGAGAGAACACTTTTATCTTGTTCTGTGTGTAATACTACTAAGCCACATGAACAGAAGGAACCAGTTCAGTTAAACCAGATTCCAGAAGGAACCAGTTCAGTTAAACCAGATTCCAGAACTACCTTGGTCGACAGTAGCCATAGATATCTTTGAGTGGAATGGTCAACATTATTTGGTGTTAGTAAACTCTTACTCCAAATGGTTAGAGATTGATCTACTTTCTAACCTAGCATCCAGTACTGCTATTACTATGATGAAGTGTCATTTTGCAGTATGTAGTAGTCCACACAAAGTTATTTCTGAAACAATGCCATGCAGTTTGCAAGCCAACATTTCAAATAATTTGCTGAAGACTGGGACTTTAGTCATGTCACGAGTAGCTCTGAGTGCCCGCAGCCAAATGGTTTGGCAGAACGTGCAGTTCAAAGTGCAAAACAGTTACTTGAGAAATCAAAACAAGATAATAGTGATGTTTTCCTGAATCTCTTGAATCTCAGAGGTGTTCCTCGTGGTGACCATCTTGGTTCACCTGCACAGACTTCTGTTGAGATAAACCAGAACCACATTGCCAATCAGTAGTCAACTGTTGGTTCCATATGTCAAGAACAGGTCAGTGAAATCCAATCTGCTGAAGTGTCCAACCCAGACATCCTACTATGATAAAACCAGCAAATTGCTCAATCCGTTATGAGAAGGAGAAATGGTTAAGTATGCGAACATAAACAGCCAAAGGTTATGATCGGATAGGTGTGAAGAATATTTGTCCAGAGCCGAGATCATGCATTGTGGAATCACAAGGAGCAGTCTTTAGGCATAATCAGAAACATCTGAGACTGGTGTCCGAGCCTATAAGAAGGCACATAGCCTGAGAGAGACGCTCTTTATCTCAGAGTGAGTTGTCTGGTGTTCCAAATCCAGAGGACATTCCCGTTCCTGTGATGAATCCAGAAGTTCTTGATACCAATCGTGCACCGCAAACTATCCCTGTTGATAAATTTAGTCCAGATTGTTATGTTATGGGATATGGTTGCATTTCTAAACCCTGTAACAGATATGAAACAACTTGGACATGAACATTGTGTTTTGTTTCTAATGTCCAAGTCTGATATTGTTTTTACAAAGGCAATCTTTTTAAGAGGGAGGATGTAGATCTGTGTGTGTAAGTACCTTTAAAGAAGCTATCCAAGGGCTTGCATAAGTGTATAAATACTGAGCACTTGCAAGCTAGACTGCTATTTTGTAGTAAGCTGTTGAGATGTACGCATGTATGTATATATGGTCTGTTCGTTTGTATTTTATGATGCTCCTATCAATCCCGATGTGTTTCTATATATATTAAAGCATCTAAATGAAATACCCCCCCCCACTTGTCATCTATGTTAGAGACGAGCCACACCCAGAATCCCCTAGATTTTTACACATTTTAATATGGATCTGTGAACATAAAGATTTTGATCAGTTTCTCTTCTTGTGCCCCTCTTCCAACTGTTCTACAACTATGTACCCTACCTACTTCCACTAATGGAATTCCCCTTTTATTACTTTTCTTTGACAACTGCTACTTGTCACATTCACCCAGACACCCAGTCTATGTTGAATCTGTAATCAATACATTTCCAATACTCAAACCGAACTAAAAACAAAGTAAAAAAATCATGCCAAAAAACAACTGGAGACAATAAATCCCAACACAGGGTTGCAAATGTAATATAGTTAAGCGTTTTCACTCACATTAATTCACAGGAGCTTCATCAGAACAAAATCCCTTATAAATGGTTACAAATTAAGTCACGTGACTTTCATAAAGAAATCTTAAAGAAATATTCCTGTGTAAATCTTAAATATAAGTACAAATACAAAAAAATCCACTGTAATAACAATTACAACATGAATATACATAAATAAAATAAAATACTGTGCTTTGTAAAAATGTGTGTGTGTGTATATATTGTTAATAAATCTAAATAATTATAACTACACTGTAGTGTAATTTAATAACATGTTAATGGTAATAATGAATCAACCTGATGAACTTATCTATTTCTGGCCATCTGCAAAAAACATTTCATGTTGACAGCACCATTAAGGCCAGGAGGTTTATCAGCTATCAAAAGTATTTGCCACAAGTTTTCTCTGCACTCTAAATAAGTCTTATAGTCACCAGAAAACAAATCTGTGTTTACTCTTTCCAAAACAAAAAAAAAAGAGAATTTCTTAAAGAGTACACATTCTGTAGAATGAACTGCCAAAGCATTATTACCATCTTTTTTTCTAATGGCTAAACAGTGCTCATAAATCCTATTGTTTAGTGCTCTAATAGTTTTGCCAACATAGAACTTCTGGCATGTGTCACATGTGGCACAATATACAACATTAGTAGTGTTGCAAGTGTAATGGCCCCTAGCCGAAAACCTTCTTCCCAGATGTTTAAATTCCATGCTGGACACATTACTCATGTACTTACACTGTTTGCATGTACCACAAGAAAAACTCCCTACAGAACAGATTACAGAGCTCATAGTCACTTGCTTATTCTTACACTCTAGAATTTGTTTAACACTAGTGATCTTCTTGTAAGAAAAACAAGGTCTATCAGCCAGAATCTTAACAAGTTCTGTGCTGCCCATTATTACTTTCCAATTATCCAATACAATCTTTCTTATGTGACCCATCTCATTACTTATTGGAATGGCAAAGGCTAAAGAAAAAGTTGAAAAGCCTTTGTTTTGAACACTGGGGGGCACTACCCTAGAAGTGACACTATTATCCAAAATGGGACAAGCAGAGGTGACTCTAGGTTTCAATACTTCCTGAACTATCTTTTTGAGCCAAATCAAATCATAACCTCTCTTCTGAAAAAACTAACAACTTGTCTACCTCATTTGAAAAGACTGAGTGTTCTGTGGTCAATCTACTAAGACTCTGACCCTTAACAACTCCGCTCTTCATATGAACAGGATGCAGACTTTCTTTGTGTAAATATTGATTCACAAAGGTGTTTTTTTCTAAATATCTGACTCTTAAATCTCAAGGAGGTAGTGTCAAAAGTAAGATGTAAATCCAAAAAATCTATAGACTCCCCAAAACTACCAATGGTAAACTTCAAAAAGGTGGTGCTGTGATTGAGATGTTCAACAAAAGATAAAAAAACTGCCATAATCACCCTTCCAAAGAAAAACTCCATGAGTGTACAAGCAGTGTTGACTATAGTGCTTCCAAGAGCTGTATACTGTGTTAAGTATTCCCTCAAGTATTCTAAACCAGCTTCCTGGTCAATGCTAGTGTATAGACAGGTAACATCTAAACTAGCAAAGGAAAAGACATCAGCCACATCAAGTTCACTTAACAATTCAAGCACTATGTCAACACTGCTTGTACACTCATGGAGTTAGTTCTTACTAATAACTTCTTCAAATTTAGTCAAGGCTTTTTTCAGCAGACATCTGGGGTAGCCATGGGGTCAAGAGTTGCTCCATCTTTTGCCAATATTGTTATGGCCCTCTGGGAATTGAAACATCTTTATGCGTTGCCTTTTTCAGACAATATTTTGTTTTACAGGCGATATACAGATGATTTGATTTTTCTTTGGATTCAAATTCCATCCGTGCTATTACATTTTGCTATTACATTTTGCTAGTACTGACCCCTTTTGTCACACATTTTTCTGACTGGTAGGATTTAAACCATTCCAAACAAAGTCCTATGCACGGGGGAGTGCACGGCCAAAACCATATCAGCAAACACAAAAATTGGCCAGCAAAAGCAGACACGGATGTTAGAATAAATAAGTCCTTTATTTCCAAAAAATATTCCGACCGGTTTTCGGCAAAGATTGCCTTCTTCAGTGTATGTTTGTCCTACACTGAAGAAGGCAATCTTTGCCAAAACCGGTCCGAATATTTTTTGGAAATAAAGGACTTATTTATTCTAACATCCGTGTCTGCTTTTGCTGGCCAATTTTTGTGTTTGCTGGTAGGATTTAAACCCCATCTGTGAGATCACATACCTCGCAGATAATACACTAGCTCTTCAATACCAAGGTACAGCATGTGAAGAAGGATACATGGTTCCCACATACTGCACTGGAGAGAGACAACACTATGCAGGCATTCTATAAAACAGCTCATTACCTTGAAGTACCTGGTACCACCAACTGCATCCACATAAGTTCATAGGTATACACCAGACTAACGACCACTAGGGCCCTTATAATCCTAGCCGTGCAAACCAAAGGTGACCCAGAAATCTGATTTATACAGGGATGATTTACTGATTGCCTCTGTCCATCAGAGATATAGGCACCAGACTAGGGGTGAATTTCTGAATGCCCATCCATTGGCCCAATTTGAACTTAAACAGGGATAGGCAGGAACTCTGCATGGACGGGAAGCCTGTTCCAGAGAATGGGAATTCTCTGAGAAACATGCCTGTCTCTAATATGTCTTATTTATGTCACAAGAAAAATTTAGATATTTTAATCTAGTAGCTCTGATGCGGTTTGTTTTGTGGATGTGCAAAAAGTTCAGCAAAACAAGGTCCATGGATGCCTTGCATGCCAGGTAAAGATCACCTCTCAGAAGTCTCTATGATACAGAGTAAAGAGACAGGGCTTTGACGTGATCAGTGTAGGACTGTGCTTACTCCCTGTATTATTTTTGTAAGTGACCTTTGTGAATCTTCCACTTGCTGCATGTGCCTGGTCAGGTACATACCGAAGGGGGTATTATACAGTATGACAGGTCTGATGAGGGCTGAGTAAAATGGTATGATGTTGTCTCTGGACATAGATGCCATGGTCTTGCTTATAGGTTGAGCAGAAAGAGTTTCTTACTACCATGGACACATGTTAGTTGAAGACTAGGTTATTGTCTACAAGGGTTCCCAGATCCCTGACTACTGAATCAACTTTTAGGGGTGTTTTAATGATGATGTAGTAATCTGGGGATGGCCAACTTCCCAAAAGGTACTATAAATAGAAGTTATGTTCTTACCATAACGTTCCATGTTAGTTGTCTTCTTCTCGCCTTCTTCTTGCTGGATGGGTTCGGAGCCGACCTCGGCTCCGACTCGGCCACTCTAAAAGCTCGAGAGTTGGTTCCACCGGCTCGAGGCTCCCCTTATATCCCACAATGCTAGGCGTGAGTTACCTCAGATCTCGTTTGTAAGCTAACCCCAGCTTATAATAGTATCAAAATAACTATAAACAAAGTCCACCTCTAAAAACCAGGGAGAAAGAAGGGTGACCTACATCCTGATCCAGGAAATATGCAGAACAGCATATGCCTAAGAAAAGAGGTGGTAGAAAGAGAGGTCACAATCGCAACTCCTCTAGGTCTGTCCAGGCCAGGGGGAAGGAGGGTGGGACGCAAGAAGAAGGCGAGAAGAAGACAACTAACATGGAACGTTATGGTAAGAACATAACTTCTATATGTTAAGTTGTCTATCTCGCCTTCATTCTTGCTGGATGGGACCGCGTCCCTAGCACCTTGTCCCGGGTGGCCTAACGGAACAGACTCCTGAGAACAGTGGAACCAAAGTTAGCTCTATGTCTAGAAGCTAAATCCAACTTATAATGAGAAACGAAAGTGTGAGGAGTAGCCCAAGTAGCCGCTGCACAAATGGTGTCAATAGGCAGTCTGTCTTGGAAGGCTATAGAAGTAGCCAAAGCTCTGGTGGAATGGGCCTTAGGTTTATTAGGCAGCTTTTGGTGTCTAATTTCATAAACAAGGGAAATCAGAGATGTTAGCCATCTAGATAATGATACCTTTGAAACTGAAAGTCCCTTTCTGCCTTCTGCATAGGAGACAAACAGCTGGTCAGATTTTCTGAATTGTTTTGTTCTATCCAAATAGTACCTTAACTGACGATGAACATCTAGCCAGTGTAATTTTTGTTCAGACCTATTGGAATATTCTGGAAAAAACACAGGGAGGTCAATGCTTTGATTTAGGTTAGACGTCGAGGCTACCTTGGGCAAAAAGGACGGGTTGGTTCGTAAGGATACCCTGTCCTTATGGAACAACAGATAAGGAGGTCGACAGCTGAGTGCACGAAGTTCTGAAATACTTCTAGCTGAAGTAATAGCTACCAGAAAGAGAGTCTTCCATGATAGCAATTTTAAAGAACAGGAGGCTGCAGGTTCGAAAGGGGAAAGAATCAAAGAAGTAAGAACTAAATTTAGGTCCCAAGGAGGAGGAGGAGGATTTCTTATAGGAGGTCTGAGTAGAAAAACTCCTCTCAAAAAGGCTTTACAAAGCTTGTGGGACATTATGGCAGACTCTGAAATACCCACATGAAAGTTAGAAATAGCTGCCAATTGAACTTTAAGAGTAGAAGGAGATGAACCTGCATGGAAGAGTTCAGCTAGAAA